>NC_056725.1:1969343870-1969446370 GCF_019279795.1 Protopterus annectens | reverse complement strand
CCGTTCCACAGCACCACTACTGCCCTTCATTCCCTCACTGACTCTAACAACAGAAACCGCAACAATAACACTCTCTCCTCAGCTCTCTTCTTAGATCTTTCAAAAGCTTTTGACATGGTGAACCACCCGTTGCTTTTAAATATACTAAAGTCACTTTCTTTTGACTCGCTAGCTATGCAATGGTTCTCCTCCTACCTCAGCAATAGGCAGCAAGCAGTGCTCTGGGAAAATAATCTATCATCCCTCCTGCCTGTCACCTTGGGTGTCCCCCAGGGATCAATTCTAGGCCCACTACTTTTCTCCATTTTTATAAATGATCTGCATTTAGCTATTCCACAAGCTACTTGCATGCAATATGCAGATGATTCTACACTCATCTGTACAGCTAAATCTTCTTCTGAACTACAATCCATAACTCAGAAGGTGTTTAATACAGTAGAGTCATGGTTTTTAAAGCACTGTCTCCTCTTGAATCCCAAAAAAACCAAACTCTTACTCTTCTCTCCTACCCGCAAGTCTACACCACTTGACTTCTCAGTCATCTCTAATAATGGTATCCTCATTTCACCAGAATCCTACACTAAACTCCTTGGAATTACAATTACCTTAACTTTGACATTCACATTAACAACACTATAAAAAAGTTAACAGAAGATTGGGCTCCCTATATAGGATTAGACCCTTCCTCACCTCTACAACTAGAACTACTATTGCCCAATCTCTTCTAATCTCCATACTGTTCTATGCCTCACCAATTTACACTAACCTAACTAAAAGCAATTTGCTCAAACTAGCAAGCTCCTATAATAACATAGCCCGATTTGTCTCTGGTAACCCCTTCAGAACCCATCACTGTCACAATCTAAAACAACTTGGCTGGCTTGAACTACAGAATCAGCTTCAGTTTAACCAACTTACCATAGCCCATAAGATCCTCTATGATCCAAACAAAACTGCAATTCTCTCCAACCTTATAATCCCCTATAAAAATCTCAATACCTTATGCTCTTCGAATAAACTATTAGTTAGCATAAACATGTCCAACAACTTGGCAGGTGACTCACTCTTTTTGAACACAGTTGGCAAAAACTGGAACCTTCTACTTAGTGAACTTACTTCCTTCCCTACACCTCTTCAAACAAAAACTCAAATTACACCTTAAAACATACTGGCTATGCCCTTGTAGTAACCCTGACTAGATTTTCACCTCTGTTTATAACACTTCCTTGTGTATAACACTTCCTTGTTTATATACTAATCAAGATATGATTGTTTAGCTGAAACAAAAAGTTAACAGTAAAACTACTGTAACATCTAAGTATTTTTCTCATCTGAAAAGTCACGTCCAAATTTTTGTTTTTTGTCATTTTATGTACAACATAACATATTTGATTGAATTGCTATTTACTATTTTACTGTTATTTACTACCTAGTTAAGTACTATTTGTAAGCTAATTTATGGTAATCTTTAACCTTGTTATAACTGTGGTTAGTTTGGAGCTTTTCTCCCTGGGCCTCTACTGAAAATGGACATATATCCAGTTAGACTAGCCTGGTCAGCAAATGTAAAATAAAAAATAAAATATATAAATAAAACCGTTTCCCTGATATAACCCCATGGTGCAGAGGGATAAAGCCCTTACTGCATCCATATAACCAGTGTTTGACTAGCAGTACTGTTGCTGGAAGGGCTAGGCAGTGGTGGTCATAGTGTATGGCCAATGTCTGCTCAGCCATCTTGGGGGGAGGCAGTCATAGTTATTAGTGGATGTAAATGATGAAACATAACTCAGGCAGTACATGCATTACATTACATGTACGTAGCAAAATAAGTTAATACAATTTGCAACCCTTAGGGTAAAAGATAAATGCACACTTGCACCAGCTGAAGGAGCTAAGAAGATATGCTCATCACTGTAGCAGATGCATTTAGATATCAAGGTTGAGAAGCTGCTACCAATGGAGGAGGGTCTACATCAGACATGATGTTCCTGAAAACAGATAATTGTGAAGAATTTGGAAGGAAAAAGCTTAAAAATTACTCATTTCAGTTTGTTTCAGCTGTATCTCACTGTTTGTAGAACTGCATTTCATGACCATATTCCATTTGTTTTGGGATGTTCCTTTGATGAGTCTAATATACTGTCTCAAAGAATATGGAAAAGAACAGTGAAAGAGTCAACAGTATGTATAGGCATCTTAAACTTCATCTAGATTAAAGCTTTGTGACTGGCTGATGCAACAATGACCACTGGTGGTTCTTCTGTCAAGGATATTAGACACTTCTGCTATATATAGTTGTTGCAGCAGAGTAGCAAGGGTTGAGCAAAGGAGGCAGTTGCCCCGCATGCAAACTGTGATCAAGAGTTCTTGCATTATTTTACTCAGTACCAAAATGGTATTACAGAAAGGAACCTGGTTAACAATTTTTTTTGAAGAGCTGGAGTTGTACATGTATCTGTAGGAAGTTGACTGTTCAAAAAAGCCAGTCAGCTTTCCACATTGAAAGCTGATGTCCTTTTTTGTGCTCTTAACTTGATGAGCAAGGAGTGGTGGTGGTGGTGGTGGGACATTGATATGTAGGAAGCTGATAAATCATCATTCAGCTTTCTATAAAGCTGAAGACCTTTTTTTGCATTTCACTAGAAGAACTGGGGGGGGGGGGCAATCCTTCAGGGCCAACATCGAGTGCTAGATGAGCTGGCTATGGCTTTGGCTGTTAGATCCTCAGTCATTCCCCCCAGTGGTGAGTACCTAGTTATACCATAAGCATAAGTTACTATTCCATGCATTGCTCATTGTACTCAAAACCCAGTGCAGTAGGCCTGTACTGTCTGTACCTGATTTTGCAAGGCAGTAGAACTGATTGTCCCCTGTACTCACAAGCATTTTCCATGTATATCATTTCCAGACTGTTCCTCATTAAAGTGCCTTATTTTCTAGTATGTGACCTTGGAGCACATCAGTCATTTAGAGTCTGAAATGTAGAACACCTGTAAAAAAAACAGTTGTTAGCGCTGTTCCTGTATGCAAACAGTGGAATAACAATGCTACAATATTACACACTGAGGAATAGCATATTACAGTGCAACTTGCATTGTGACTCTATCCCTCATGCTTATTTGTGCAGCTTTCATTTTACCCCCTCTCCTCCCATGTCACAGTATCCAAAAATGGTTTGCAGCTATGATGCTTGATGTTCAGCAGTCATACAGATATTGCAGCATTCAGTAGCTGTTGTATCTGTGGTACATTTATGGCATCCAGAGCATCCAGACCATGCCAGGTTATTATGATCACAAATTTCTTTCAGCTACAGAAGATTTTCATTGAGTTACACTAGACAAATTCCATATATAGCATTTTACTATGTTTCATGGAGTACTTCTGCTTTCAAGTTATTTCTAGTACACGGTTTTGAAAATGGTGTTACAGAGTTACATATAACTGAATGTCTTGTGATTTATGAACAGCCATATTGTTTCAGTGTTGTTCAGCATCATGTAAGCACAAACATTTTGTAGTTATCATTCAAAGTCCAAGCTTTTTGTCCAACTTAATGATGGCATATGCTTATCAATACTTCAGTATATAGATTTCAAATGCATGTTGAAGTACTCAGAAACCAGGAAGGACTGAGAGAAACCTTTACTCTTCATACATTCCTAGGCAGCAAAGACAAATTGCCCATTGAAGATGATCCACATAAAGTGGAGCCTTGTAAAATGTGAGAAAGCAGCTGTGTTTCATAAAAGTGATGGAAAAACTAAAAGATGGGAGCAGAACCACCTTAGGTAGGATACCCTGTGATGCTATATGCTCTGTGCCTTGCAAACATGAGGACACATATCTGGACATCACGAGAAGCCATCATGGCAAGTAGCAATACTGAACTTCAGTGTGTGTTCCACTTTGTAATGGAGAGCTGCTTCAAAACCTATTGCAGTAGTGAAGGCAAACATGTCGGCTTAAGGAATACAGTTATTCACAAATCTATTCACACGTTTTCTCTTTCTATCTGAGATGACCTGTGCCATATTGTAGTGTGTTAAGGTACTTCACCTGAAGGGATGTATGTATGTTTGTATGTATGCATGTATGAATGTATGTATGTTTGTATGTATGTATGTATGGCTGTATGTATGTACGTGTGCATGTATGTTTGCATGTATGTATGTATGTATGTATGTATGTATGCAAAGGGTATTTGATAGATCTCACTACCCAGCATGGATTTTTTGTTTTGTATAGTCAGTCAGGGCTACCACTTTTTGGCTGTACCAGCACACTGCACCTGTGATACATTACAGTGCTTATGATGCTGTGCAAATGCCTTGTGGATCACTAAGTCTAAACATAGAAATGACAGCCATGGCAATAACCATTAGATCCACATTGTTTTGAGTATGCTTAAATAAATTCAAATAGTTTACACAATGTCACCTGTACTCTCGATTACATTATATTGTTCAGACCAATCAGTGCACATTGTTTTAATTTGATGCACCGTTATTCTGCTGTTTCCCTGTCCATAGGGTATCTTACGTGTCTAACTGATTGTCTTCTGGGAACATAGCCTATAAGATTTACAGTCTTTGTGGAATTTTGCATGGAATATGATGACACCAGCAAATATACTGTAGTGTAGTGTAGCTGAGTGTTTTGTGAAGTTGCAGTGAAACATTTTATTAGCTGTAAAGAGTGTGTGTGAGTGTGTGTGTGTGTGTGCGTGCGTGTGTGTGTGTGTGTGTGTGTGTGTGTGTGTGTGTGTGTGTATATATATATATATATATATATATATATATATATATATATATATATATATATATATATATATATATATATATATTATATATTTTGTTTTTTTTGGGGGGGGCAGTTGATAGAAACTCCCCACACAAAGATCTAAAGTAAAAAGTAATTAACTGTACAATTTAAAACTTTTAAATGATATTAATACAGTCCCTTAAAGAAAAAAGGGCATGAGGTATCAAATGCTAAGCCTCTATTGGATGATAGACAAGTACAAACTGGGTCATGGACAGCTGGAATGTCAATGGAAGCACTGAGTGATGAAGTTATATATTGATCAAAGTCTGTCATAAGTAATACAGGGAACGTCTCCATCAGAGACAAGATATGGCAGAGGAAATCAAAACACATCTCCTGATGGTCATCCTGCATTCTGTAGAGATAGACATGTTTATGGAATCATGCATCTGCCAGTAAGCTGTATATTATGTCAGAAACAATGGCAGTATGAAACACATTTCTAGAGGACAACATGCAACACAGGGCATGACTATTTTGTGAATAGGTAGTGCATATGAGCAAGTAATGATCTAAAGTTATGCTAGAACACATGCCCCCCCAAAAAATCATAGAG
Organism: Protopterus annectens; assembly: GCF_019279795.1. Taxonomy (NCBI): domain Eukaryota; kingdom Metazoa; phylum Chordata; order Ceratodontiformes; family Protopteridae; genus Protopterus; species Protopterus annectens. The sequence goes on along the minus strand of NC_056725.1, from coordinate 1,969,440,984 downwards.
ATACATAACAATCAGGGGTGCCACAGACATACGCATATTGGTCATGCAAGGAAGAACACCCCTGAATGGCAGACACCATTATCCTACCATATAAGATGTACTGATGGCCTACATGGTATGACAATCCATCAAAAAGCTGGCCCATGAGTGAGTGAAAGCCACTGTTGTCTGATAGACAGATATTAGGAGAGTCAACCCCCTGCCTATTATACATGGCACTCTTCAGACCACTGTACTTAGTGCCTGTGCCACACCAGATAGCAATGGAGGCTGTCACACTATCAAAGTCATGCAAAACAGGAGAATGCAAACTCCAAATGTAACATACGGCAGGTGTGGTAGCAGCATGCAATCATTGCGTGGACAAAATGTTATTCTCCTCAGTGATATTATAAATTGTTAGTGTCTCAGAGTGACACTGTAATTCTAAACCATAATTAGATGAATACATAAAGTTGGTTGTGAGGTGCCCAATGTTATGTGAAAGTAATAACTGTTACACTGTTGAAGCAGTGATGGAATTGAACCATGTAAATGTCTGACTCTGACAGTAAAGATTGTACTTCTGTCAGGATACCCCATCAGTGTGTTTCATAAAGGATGTTACTACAAAAGTAGGAATAAGGGAGCTGTGAGAACATTTAAATGTATTATTCCCAGGGGAAAAATGGATACGGCACCAAGGGATACATACAGTCTCAGACATAAGTCTTCTGTGTTAGGTATCAAACCTCCTTCCAGTCTAGGTTACACAATCTAAAGAGCACTGTAATTAATATTTACTACCACTATAGAAGTCTGGTTCTACTGAAAGAGATTGCACTTTTGTTAGGATGACCTCTTCAGTGTCTTTCAGAGAAGGGGTTACTGTAAAATTAGGGATAAAGGAGCTGTAAAAATATTTAAATATATTCTTCTTATGGGAAATTGATACACACAATCTCACACACACACACACACACACACACACACACACACACACACACACACACACACACACACACACACAGACACACACACACACACACACACATACACACACACACACACACACACACACACACACACACACACACACACACACACACACACACACACACACACACACACAAATCTTGCATGCCAGCTATTGAATCTCCTACCTGTCTAGGTTGCACAACCTTGAGATCAAAGTACTAGTCACAAGAATCACAGGAAAAGTCTGACTCTGAAGGTAGAGATTGCACTTCTGTCAGTATGACCCCCATCAGTGTGTTTCAGAATGGATGTTACTGTAAAATTATGGATAATGGAGTTGTGAGAATAGTTAAAGGTATTATTCACACAGGAATTCGATACACCACTCAGTGATACACATAAGTCTTCTGGGCTGGTTATTGAACCTCCTACCTAACTTACACAATCTAGAGAGCCAAGTACTAGTTGCAAGTCCCACAGGAGAATACGCACAATGCCTTCGTGAAATTTGATATTGCAATATTTGCAAAGATCACAGTTTGGAAGAGATAGTACCATGCATCCCAGGTCATGCAACAAATTCATGTGTTTGCAGAGGACAATGTAACATCACTATGATTTTCACATGTAATGACATAGCTTAATAATGCAATGTGCAGACTGTACTTACTATACATTGTGATACTGCAAAGAACATTGACATGTTCAACGTAACAAGATGAGATAAACATTGACTGTTGCACAACACTGGATTATCAATCAAAAATTCCTGTGAAATTGTGTCGTGATGATTGCAGTATGTGCATTCACAAGATGAACATGCATGTCAGAAATAAGACAGTGCACTGCAGAAGAACAGTGATGGATAGGGTGAAAATAGGTTAACCAAGCTGGTAATCCAGTATAACCAAAAAAACTGTAGAGCCGACACATTACTTCATCAAAATTAACTAGGGGGGTTAACATCCTTAACAAAGAATGTTCATATTTGGGCAACAGTAATACAGATGTATAAACTTTGTGCAAGAGAAAACTATGATTCTCTGCTCGCCTTATTGGTTTCCTTGTACTGTATAACCACAGCACTGCTGAGCTGATGACAAAGTGTTAGCGCATGCATAATCATATCTTGAAGTAATGAACTTACAGTAGTAGCTAGCAGTACTCTGTGTTGCTCTATGTTGACTCCTGAGCAAAGATCTTTACAAGACAGCAGGATAATACAGTTAAGTAAAGAGGTTTAACCAATATTTACAGACACAGTAGTCAGAAAAAACATCATGAAACATTTTGTCATCCATATGTGTTCGAACATTTCAAGCATGCCAATAAGTAATGTAGACCTCAGTGTTATCTTGCCACAATGTTTAGAAATTCATATTTGTGAAACATAATATTTGACATGAGACTTTAGCAAACATGAATGTAGATACTCACATGTCACCCTATTTACCACTGCATTCTATACATCCAACTCGTTACCTTGTTTAAATTTACGGTAAACTGAATAAGCATAGCTTAGCACAGCAGCACAAAGTGAGACAGAGTAAGGCAGATGAAGGCAATCAGATCCAAACATATTCCCATAAAGACTGTTCCTCCAGTTAGCCGTATTTGCATTTGTTGTTCAGTGCCAGACATTACACAAATGTAGAAGTAGGCAAATAATGATACTGAAAGGAGAAGATACATCACCATGGTGACATGGAGGCAGAGACAAAATAAATTGTAACTGAATAAGGATAATGGTGGCTCACAGTAATATGTAGTGAACAGGTACACCTACGTTACTGAACCAAACTCTGCCTTACTGAACTCATTAACACTTAGCTAATGGCTGGAATAGAACCGTTGACATTATTAAAAAATCATCATTAATTTGTCATGCTCTGTACAATTACTGCTATAGGTTATACTGGATTACCAGCTTGGTTAATCTGTTTTCACCCTATCCATCACTGTTCTTCTGCAGTGCACTGTCTTATTTCTGACATGCATGTTTGTCTTGTAAATGCACATACTGCAATCATCACGACACAATTTCACAGGAATTTTTGATTGATATACAGATTTAAGCATTAGCTCATCACACCACAGAGGAAATACTATTTCACAGTATGAAAATAACATTACTGATTCACACTGAAAACTTATTTAAGAAAGGGTGAACAGAGAAAGTTACAGACAGATGCACAGAGGAATAGCGAAAATATGTTTTGTAAGACATGTAAGAACATTGGTAGGCTGTTTTAGTCTGACTTTTCAAATCATCATTAATTTGTCATGCTCTGTACAATTACTATAGGTACAAATAAGGAGTGGAAGTGTGAAATAAACAAGAATACCTAACTAGGATAAGGCTGGCTTACTAGGTCTACCTGTTGGGGCTACAATGTTTTTGAGAATATTATCTTGCTACATGGATATGTGGGCAGTAGTGAGACTTTACACGGTTCATAGGGTCATAGCTTCAGTGGTAGGTACTAGGCTATTAGCCCTAGGGCCTGTATAAGCCTAGCCAAAAAGGTACCCTGGCTTTCGCCACCCAAGAAAATCATTTTCCTGTGCCCCTGATGAGCAGAGCCACAGAAGTGATCCCTGGGGTCAATTTTCTATTTCCCATCCAATCATCAAGATTTTTCTTGAAGAGTGCTAATGAGGAGCGCTGTTTGACACAGATAGGTAGTCTGCTCCAGAGGATGGGAAGTCTCTGGGACAGGAATCTATCCCTCCAGCATGTTCTGTTTATTGTGGTGACAAGGTTTAGGTCCCTAGAGCATGTATCTCGGAGGGATTGGGATTTCTTTAAGTGGAGCATGTCCAACAGCTCTGGGTTTGAGATAGCTTTGTATGTTAGGCAGAGATCGCCTCTGAGTAGGTGATATGCAATGGAATAAAGCTGGAGTTTTTTTAGATGGTCTATGTAGGGCATCTGTTTGAGGCCAGTAATCCTCTTTGTGAGGTATTTCTGTGGCTTTTCCAGTTGTTGTAGATGTCTTGTGAGGTACATACCAAAAGGGGCGTTGTACTCTATAATGGGTCTAATGAGTGATGAGTAGAGGGGAACAATGAACTCTTTTTTTCTGGATGAGAAACCTTTTGTGATGAGGTGAGCCACGTAGAAGGATTTCCTGACCACTGTGGTGATGTGATTATCAAAAGAGAGACTACTGTCCACCTGTGTCCCAAGGTCTCTTATCACACTTTCAGCATTAAGTAGACTACCACTTATGTGGTAGTTCATGGGTACAGAGTTTTTACCAAAGGAGATGACAATACACTTTTTGGCATTGAGCTTGAGGCCAGGGCTTTGACACCAGGCATCTGTCTCAGTGAGGCTGTTTTGTAGAATGTACCCATTGTTAGGAATTTTGATTATGGCTCCTAGTTTGCAGTCATCTGCAAACTTTGTTAGCCAAAGACCTTCTGTGTTAGCCTCTATTTCAGAGAAGTAGATACCAAACAGGAGAGGACCCAGGACTGTACCCTGTGGTACTCCACTTGTCACTGGTCTGAAGTTGGATTTGGAGTCTGCTACTTTCACAGTGTTGGTTCTGTCTGTGAGCCAGTTGGCAACCCATCTTGTGACATAGGGATTTCTACCTAGTTTAGTGAGCTTATCTATAATTCCAGAGTGGGGGATGGTGTCGAAAGCCTTGGCGAGATCCAGATAAGCTGTGTGAACCATCTTACCCTCATCTATGGCTTTGGTGACTGTTCAAAGAAGTCAATCAGGTTTAGGAGACATGATCTGCCTTTTACAAACTCGAACTGGATAGGGTCCAGAGTTTGGAGATTACCAATGTCTTTGTTTATTTACTTATATCAGAATGAATGGAGCTACATTTCAGAGATGTCTGTATGTGTGTGATTGTAATCCTGTCTTGAAATGCAGTCCTATGTAATTTAGTGCAAGTAATTATGGTTCATATGGATGCAGTTGAATGCGATGATCAAGACAGGTGGGTTTATGTTACATACATACTGCAGAAGACATTATATTTCAAAACAGATAGGATATATGACGAGTCATGATAATTACAACAAAGGTATTGTGCTCATCATATGAAATATATTTGGTGTTATATCTAGGAAGGTAAACATACCAAAGGTTGTGTATATACGTCACATATAGTGATACATACTAAAAAGCACATTTTCATTATGCAAGGTTAACTGATAAATTGCTTGCAAGAATTAGGTTTAACCTTATTCATTTTCATTACTGTTACAGTCCTATTCAAAACTTTCCTTCTTACATTCTTTTAAAAAGTGTCCTCTAGCTAAATTTGAAACGTTAATAGCTAATATTTATAAAAATATCATTGCTTTTACACCTTGTGCAATGGAGACATCTGTGACAGATGGAATTTCTCCTCTCAGTAATGTTCAGAGTACTGAAGACAGCACACTGTTGATAAGCTTGTATGAGCTATCTAAGGCAGTCTAAACTAAATTTTTCACTTTTTCCCTTAGGTAGTGACCTATGTTTGCATAATGCCAAGTGTAAAACAAAAGTAACTTAAACTAGAAAGAAATGTAAAAGTAAATATCATGAATTATGGAAAAGTGCTCTGTAAAAAGGATTTGAACAATGCTTCATGTACTTTATTTCTGTCAGCTCACCTTACCTACACCTTGCACCACATAGAACGTTATCTGACGAGTACCTTTTCTTGAATGATTACTATCCAAAGTGCTGTTGGCCGTGCAAAGTCACCAGGTATTTTGAGCTAAGAAATGCACCCTTTTTATGCAATGCCAAGCAAATAACAAATGAGCATTAAAAACCATGTAAATAAAAAAGTCATATTGTGATAAATTGCAGTGCAATCTCTACACGGATTCAAACAATGCTTCATGTGCCTGACTCCTCTCAGTTTATTTATTTATTTGCAGTTGGTTTACCAGGATAGTCCATTGGGCCAAAATAACCCATCTTCAATGGAGTCCTTGGGAGAAAAGCTCCAAAAACAATTAGCAAGGTTATAATAAGGTATTTAGTTTCAATTATACAATTCCTATGGACTTGGAAATACAGTAGACTAGTGTACAAACATATACAAATATTACAATCTTGTACCACTGAAAACAATTTACAATACAGAAACTGAGAGGCTTTTACAACTTAGGGTGGGTTACACTGGAGATATCTTTCATACATTCAGGATGAGTAGTTCACTTCAGTTACACCTTGTTCCACATAATTTGACATCTGGGAGGTACATTCACTGATGCAGGTACTTTTCCTGCTGCAATGGGCCACACAACAATGACAGGGATATTTCAAGCACAGGCATTAATGCTCTTCTAGCCTGCCAATGTACCAAAACACCTGTTCCTATAATGTGTCCAGGCTGTTCTTAAAAATATCTAAATTAGTACTTTTTTAATGTAATTTGATGTCTGTTCCATGCATCAGCTGCTGTCTCTCAGAACCAATCAGTACACTTCTCATTCCTATAGAATCTTCTGCATAGGTTATCTGATAATTCTCCACTACTTTTGATAACCCCAACATTCTCAGAGGCAGTTGTCTTTAATGCACTACATACCTGAATACAATCTCCTCTTAAATATCTATATGAGACACCATACAAGTTGATATATTTTATTCTTTCATAATAACTTAAATGTTCCCATCCATGGATGTCTTTGGTATATTTCAGCTTTACTCTTTCCAGTTTATGTATGCTTGTTTTCTTATAAAGTTTCCATATTGTTATTCCACACTCAAGTTTGGGTCTAATGTAATTAACAAATAATGTTGTTGTGTCTTTCAGCTTTTCCCAGTTATGGGTTGCCACAGCAGAACTCTGGTCCGCTAATGATTGGCAGTAGATTTTTACGTGCTGAGTTTGCCAAATCTGACGCACAACCCTCAATGAAGGTACACCCATTCACACATGTCTCCACACAGAAGACACTCTAGCTGAGAATCGAACAGGACAACGTCTTACTGTGAGGCAACAACACTACCGCAGCACCACCACCGCAGTTTAATTAACAAACAATAACTTCATCATTTCTGATTTCTTAGATTTGTAAATCTTTTTATGCAGCCTATAGTTCTATAAATATCCTTAACCAATTGGGTGATATGATTAGAAAAACTCAAAGCTGGATCTACCTATTTACTAAGGTCTTTAAATGACTCTTCAGTTTCAATCACTGTGTGCTGTATTAAATATTCCCCTTTCAATTTATGTCTCTCAAATCTCATATTATAATCTTTTGATGTATTTATCAGAATATTATTCTCCTGTTCCCAACTGGTCAATTTAGTGAAGTTCTTTTACAGACATGGCCTATGTGTAATGCATTTAATCAATTTACCCAATTTCAAGTCATCTGCATACAGACTGAAGAACAGCTCATATGAAAAAAAAGGTCTGAAAAATACAATCTAAATAAGTATGGGCCTAGGACAGAGCCATGTGTGACATTGTAACCAAGAATTTTACCTGTCCAATTGCTGTATGATACTTGCCATGTCATATTTGTAAGCCAAGCAGATATCCATCTTATCAAGAGTGCATTACTACCAAGTTATTCTAATTTATTAGTGTTTTGTGTATGATCTTATCAAATGCTGAAGGTATATCTATAAAAATTACATAAAAGCATAAAATTTCATTTATAGTTGTTAGAATATTGTTATACTTTAAAATGGCTTACTATTGAAAATTAACTATTGTCCATTATGGCAAGGTTTCTAAAAACATGATTCATACAATGCTTCTTGTACTTTATTTCTGTCACTTCACCTCAATTACACTTTTCTCCACAGAGAACATTACCTTATAGGTGTTTTTTCTTGAATGATTATTATCCAATATGCTGCAGCCCGCTTAAAGGAAAACTCCACCCTAGATCTAAAAAAAAATCTCTTTTTATTCACTCTATCTTTGTTTCCTGACCTATTTAACACCTCAAAATCACTCTAAGTGCTTTATTTGTAATTTAACCTGTTTTCCACAACATGGCTACCAATGGGGTTTGATGTATCAATGTGATCTTATTCTCCCTCAACTCCTTCTCTTTCCTATAATGCTTTGTATGACTCATGCCAGACATAAGGAAGAACTTTGAATTCCCATCCCATTGACATGCAATGGGATTTGTGAAGGCCACTCTTATTTTCTTTACCTTTTGTAAAAGGACTGCTTCTTTTCTGTCTCTAATCACCCTCATTTTTGTTTGGCTCAGACATTTATTTTACACTATACTTAGAAGTTATCCAGCTACAGCCAGAAAAGTAGCTAAATTGCAGGCCTTTGTTCAGTGTTTTCTTTTGTAGTTCAAGAGGAATTGTGAGTCCCCTCCCCCCGCACTACTGTAGAGGAGTTGAAACTGTCTCTGCATTGAAAGAACCTTGCAAAATCAATTCCTCTTAGACTACAAAAGAAAACCCTGAACAAAAGCATTGTATATTATAGATCATCTAACAGCTGGGCATTGCAGACATCCTAACAGGTTATGGAGTGGAAACCTTTTCTGTTAATGTACCTCCTTCCCTGTTCTCAACATGGGGCTTTTATTTTTATATGTGTATAATCTGTGGTCCACAACACTTCAGGAAAGTATGCTACTGCATAGAATTCCTGCATGGTTCTTGCTTTCTCCTGTGGTGTTCATGGGAAACAGATATGCTTCATTGCATATAGTAGCATTGCATTTAAAAACTAATGAAATATTTTAGAGGCTGATGCCTATGGTTTATGGGAAATACCATTAGCTAATTCACAGAATGCTAAATATACCTTTGTTTCCACTGAGATGGATTCTCTACAATTTGGCCTGAGGTGAGGGCAGCAGGGGGTCGTGTATTTCTTCCAGTGTTTCCCTGTCCACCCTGTATCTGTCAACAATTTCAGCTTCATTAAGTCCATGATATGACACACATGGCCTAAACAACTTTCTTCTTCTTGCCTGAGGTCTGGCAGCAGCAAAAGGAGCACCTTGATTTAAAGCCTGTTGCACATATAGCATAATAATAGCTGCAGCAACCCTTACCCTGTTTTATTTTAAAGTCTAATCATGCCTGTATTCCAAAAGCTTACACTGAGTATAAATGATGCTTCATAGCTTCCTGAATAGACACAGTATATATAATTGGTTAATTAGCATGTATGTTAACTCCATATGCTTTAATTAGCATATTCTGCCATTTCCCATTGCTGCACAGATGTACACTTCACGTAGAACCACTAAATGAACACTAAATTGCAAACTATTGTATTGGTGTCATGCAAACACTACACTTGGTGTAACTATTAATGAATTCTAGCCACTAGTGTGACTTACATTGGTTTATTGCATTCAAAATGAATGAAGTTGAAGGTGGAAGAAGAGTTATAGGATTCTCTGATGATTTAGGCATTTGGGTAAAATTTAATGACTTGGATAAAGACTGAAAAAAATTTAGAAGACATAACTAAATCAATAATGCTATCTTTCTCAAAAAAAGTTCCATTGGTTACGAAAACATTTATTATTACGCAAGTCAGTAAATCATTTATATGTGTGATAAGAAATGTTTTAATTCCCAGTGGGAGCTTTTTTTTCTACTGATATCAACAAGGTATTTCTTAACTGAAATAAAATGTTAATGAGAAGGTGTTTTTAAGAGTCTAGAATTTAAAAGGACTATACATCAATTATGTAACGATCAAAGCAATCATTGTTTTTAATGAAAATTGGTTGAGTTGGTGGGTAGAATTTAAACAGAAGTTTATAAGTGATTATTTATTAGTTGAAAAGAGGTTGAATGTTTTAGGAAAACTAAAATATAAATTAATTGTGGTAGAGACTGAAAACTTGTTAAAATAAAAAAGGAATGTTTAGAATAAGGAAGGCAGGGGTATGAAAGAAAATAGACAGTAGAATCCAAAGAATCTCTACAACCCATGTTTTCTCCAATCATCCAACATTAATATAAATCCTTCCAATTCCAGGCAGTACCCTCCAGAAAATTATTTCTCCACATCTGCTCTAAAAGTTTGGAGATCCCTGCAATCACATATTAAATACATTACCATCTTTCCAGAAATTCACATAGATCTCAAATCATTCTCATTCTAAGAAATGCAGTGTAACTGCTTCCAGAATCACCGAATCATCTAAACCCCAGATCTCCTATCTAATCAACCACCTTCACTACTGTTTTTCATCCCGACTCAGCCTTTATCCCACCCGCTATCATCTACTTCTATCCCTAATTCAGTTAGTTTTGGCTGTCCTCTTCCCACACATTTTGCATCTCTATTCCTCTTTCTCCAGCCAGCTTCTCGCTCACCATAATGTTTCACTGTCCTCACTATTCCTCTCAGTTAAACCCATAATCTATCCCTTTAGTCATCATCATCATCATCATCATCATCATCATCCCCTTTTTCCCATTTACATGGGGTTGGGGTATAGTATTAACTGTCGCCAACTCTCTCGATTCAGTGCCACTCTCCTGCCTTCTTCAACACTCATGCCTGACTGTCGCAGATCTTCTTTCACACAATCCATCCACCTCTTTGCTGGAAGCCCTCGCTTCCTCTTACCTTCTTCCTGTCTGTCCCAAATCTCCCTCACCAGATTGTCTTCTGCTTTGCTACACATGTGCCCATACCATCGTAATCTGTTTTCTTCGATCTTTTCTGCAATTGGATCTACTTTGGCTTCTGCTCTTATGTCCTCAATTCTTCACCTGTCCCGCAGTGTGCATCCTACCACCTTTCTCAGCCACTTCATTTCCATCACCTCTAGCTTCTTCAACTGTTCTGCCTTTACTGCTCAAGTTTCTCTACCATACAGTAGTACTGGTCGCACCACTGTCTTGTACACCTTACTTTTCAGCTTCTTTGGCATTTTTCTGTCATATACTACACCTGATACTCTATGCCAGTTGGCTGCAGCCCCTCTGATTCTAGCTTTAACCTCATCATTCAGACTACCCTTCTCCTCAACCACCCCTCCCAGATACTTGAAGCTGTTTACCTGTTCCACTATCTTCCCATCTATCTCTATTCTCAGCTTCTTCTGATTTCCCCAATCTGCTGCCATTACCACTGTCTTATCTGGCTTAGTTTCATTCCATGGGCCTTCAGATTTGCATTCCATTCTCCTATCCTTTGCTGAAGTTCTAGATCAGAGTCTGCCTGTACTGCCACATTGTCTGCATACAGCATCTTTGTTGCTCTGACCCCTCCAACCTGTTTGCTGATGTAGTCCATTACCAGTATGAACAGCAGTGGGCTCAGAGCTGAACCCTGGTGTACACCCACTCCCACTGGGAACCCCTCAGTGAGGCCAAACACTGTTCATACTTGAGTCACTGAGTCCTTGTACATAGCCTGTACTAATTCTACCAATGTTTCTGGGACTTCAAACCACCGCAGTACTGCCCAGATCAGCTTTCTTGGGACCTTGTCATATGCTTTCTCCAAGTCTAGGAAAGCCCAGTTTGACTCTCTCCTCTTCTCTAGTTTCTTCTCAAGTATCTGTCTCAATGCAAACATCAGGTCAGTTGTGCTGCATCCTGATCTGAATCTGAACTGTTCATCTCCCATCTTACATTCTACTATTCTGCGTATCCGTTTATCAATCACCCTCTCCAGAACTTTCATGCAATGTGGTAGGAGTTTGATGCCACTGTACTGTCCACAGTTGTGGATGTCCCCTTTGTTCTTGTACACTGGCATGAGTATGCTTATTCTCCAGTCATCTGGAATACACCTTTCTTTCCACAATGCAATTAGTACCCTCAGGAGCCATTTCTCCCCTAGCTCACCCAGCATCTTTATCATATCTGCTGAGACCTCATCTGAGCCTGCTGCTTTCCCTGACTTCATTTTCCTTAGTGCTGCTCTTACTTCTTTTAAGCTGAGCTCCTCTTCTACTCTCATTGTAGGCTGTTTCTGGGGCAGTACCACTTCTGTGGGGTTTTCTTCATTCAGAAGCTGCTGGAAATACTCCTTCCATCTGCCTTTGATGTCCTGTGGGCTGGTAAGCAGGTTGTTGCTGGAATCCCTTATGATGGGTGTCTGACTATCTTCTTTATCTTTCTGTCTTTGCCTTGCAACCTGTTATAGTTTCTTTGTGCCCCTTACTGAGTCACTTTCTAGAAGTTGGTAGAGTGCCTCTGATGCCCTATTCTTTGCTATTGCAACTTCTTTCTTAGTTTCTTTGTTATCCCTTTAGTCCTCTACCTATATGCTCTGCAAATATTTTAAATAGTTGTAGAAAGGACCTCTTATGTATAACCTCTATAAAATGTTCTGTCATATGCATGCATAGCCCAATCCTACAGTTTGTATTACATTGAGAATGCAATATTTTATCCCGGAGGCTGAACTGGACAATGGTCCAGATGGAACAGTGCTCTACATTATTCAACAAATAAAAATAAAATGAAATACATAAAACAGAGGAATGTTGTTTTGTACATTATACTCAAATACAACAATGCAAACAAATAGGCTTAGCATTTCAACCTATGCACTATGGCTGTAATGGGATTGTCAGCAATTTTACCAAGTCTGATAGCTGTCCTAAACCTGCCTTTCCATAGCTTGCACACAGCACAATCTGCAATTGTAATGCAAAAATGTATTTCCACATTAGCAGATTACATTGAGCATAATAGTTACATGCTCTTAGCAAAGTCATCACATTCGTTATTGTTTGTTTTATGGAATCCCTCACAACAGTTTGTTTAATGATACTGTTAATGTTACTCCAGATTTCATACTCAAGTCAAGTTCATTAAAATCTGATCATTAAGCCCTTAGAACAGGAAAGTATTTTTTTTATTTATTTATTTATTCTTTGTTGACTGGATTAGTCTTATTAGGCTGATGGCGTCTTTTCAGGAGAGACTTGAGGTGGTGTTTATACTACCACTAGATAAACTTCGGTCAGGGCATTGGGGAACTTTCCCTACTCTTTTCAATAGGTGCTGTGGGTTACTTATATCCCCCTAAGATACCACTAACTCAAGCAGATGGGAGCTTGGTTTAACATCTCATCCTAAGGATGATACACTTAGGATTGCAGTGCCCCCCCCCATTATGCTGAACTGGACTGTCAGCAGTCAATCTACCTGTTGTGGGATTATAACCCATAGCCTTCTGCACCAAAGGCAAATGTGCAAACAAATTCACTATCATTATTTGGCAGCGGTCAGTGGCTCAGCAGCTTTGTTGCCAGGTTCTCCAGGTAGGTTTCTCGGGTTCGGCTGGGTGGGTGGGTGTGTCTGTGTCTGTTGTGTTCTCCTGTGTTGGGTAGGGTTTCCTCCCTCCCGGTCTCTCCCACATCCCAAAGACATGCATCTGCACATTTCTCCCTCGGCCTCCGAAACAAACAGGCTGTGGGAACCTAGGTCGACATTCCCGGTCAACAAATGTTAAATAAAAAAAAAAAAAAAATCAGAATACAAATTGTAGTCATTCATGCATGCAAGTTTTAACAGTAAGTGCAGTAGTTTATTAGTTTATAAAAAAATCAATAATCCTATAATATTTGGGCATTAGAAGGAACACAGATGTTTTACTGTGTTCAGGGAAATATGCAGATATGTTTGACCATACATTGCTGTTTGATAGCAGATAGTGTGCTTTATCTATTGCATATTCTTCCTGATTTATGAAACAGTAAACAACTGCACATTTAAATGTTGCTGTCCAAAGGAAGCATAATAAAGGTTCTTAAGCAGTGAATAAAGTAATTATACATAAATAATTATGTTCAATGATATTTTTCTACTATTTATTAGATTTTAATTTATAACAGTCCATATATAAATTTCAGAACACATGCATAACTGTACAAATTACTAATATGCTACACACAACTAATATGTATATTAATTCCCATTGGATCATCCTCCACTCATTCGCTGCATGCACTAACAAGGATATAATTATTAATTCACTTTGGAACATCCTCCCTAAAACAACATTAGAAATTTCTCTGAAAGTATTAATAAAACCTTAAATGTTTCCATTCACCCTTCTCACCATTTAACAATTAATAGTAAAGTAAGTATATCCCTCATTATTATAAAGCCTAATATATTAAGAAAGCTTCATACCTATCCATCTGACTAAGTTCAGTATTATGTCTCTCCCTGTCTCTCACCCCACCTATTTCATCCCTGCATTACTCTCATCACCTTTCCTCCAAACCCTTCATTTGCAGTCCTTACCTCCTCCTCCCCCTTCATATTTCACACATTCATCTCCTTCCCATATTTTCATTATATTCACCAATGGCCTGCTCTTTCAAAGACCTTGAAATGAACATTCTAATGGCATCAAGTGGTGTTCCACTCTGTCCTCACATTTCCACCAATCTTTCTTTGCTGCAAAGAAACAAAACTACCAGATCTTACCAACAACTGTCCTATAAATCTTCCCCAAATCCCCTCACTTTGTTTCAAACCACTCTCAATACTGCTCACTTCTGCTATGTATTTAGCTGATCTGTCCCCTCTCCCCCAAACTCCTCCAACATTTGCTTCGGTTCCTCATCCTTCCATTCAAAGTCGTAACAATGTCCTTTTCAATGTCCTTTTTGACCTATGATCTTATCATCAGTATACATCTCCAAAGAGGCCAACTCCTTTCAATCCTCAGCCATCCCCCTTATCACTTTTTACATCCCCAATGTGGTATCATTTTTCATTTGCTGCTTCCGATAGTATTCCATTATCTCTATATCCTCTGTCCTCTCAACCTCCCAGCAGTGTATATATATTTATCTATCTATATAGACAGATAGATAGATAGACAGATAGATAGATAGACAGACAGACAGACAGACAGACAGATAGATAGATAGATAGATAGATAGATAGATAGATAGATAGATAGATAGATAGATAGATAGATAGATATAGCTATATAAAGCACTAATAATTCCAATCCCATTTCCTCTCCCCTTTTGTATACCTTATTTCCCTTTTCCTCATCCATTTCTTTACTTTTGCTAACAGCTGAATGTAAATCTATCAGTTTCCACTCTACAACCCAAAATATTCCCTCAGTCTGCATGGATGCCAAACCCCACATCATATAAGTTCAAAGGTTTATAGTTAAATGCTAAGCTAACAACCACCATATCCATAAACTTTTCTTCCTCTCTCCATCTCTCCAAAGATTCATTATCCTTTGTGTTCCTAACTTATCTGACCCTAATATTGGTGTCCCTACTTTACGTTACACCTATGTGCTCCATAGATTCCACCATCTGTCTTCTCCCCTAATGAACGGCTATCAGTTGACCTCATTACTTATGTAGCAACATCCTTCATCAAAGGCCTGCAAACAATGACAAGCAGGTATTCCCCACTTTTGACTCTTCTACCTCTGCCTTTGAACAACACCCTTAATCACTGTAGTAGACATGCAGTTAACAAAATGAAAACCTGCAAGTACAGGGGTGTGTTCTGCTCATGTATCTCCCTAAAAAACACCTTACCTGTATATGTCCTGTTTAATAAAATTCCAGTCCATGGTTTCATATTTAAAGCTTTTAATCCCACATATGCCTCTAGAATTCCAGTCCACAGCTTCTTATTTAAAGCTTTTAATCCCATATATGCCTCTATCTCCCCTGTCACTTGTCCTATAACATCAATCATACACTCCATCATACACAGTCAAAGGACTTCTGAATGTCCAGAAACACCATACCCGTGTTTCCACTACTCTCCTTCTCTGATCAGCACAAAAATTCAGTAATACCATCCTGTGGTCTGCCAGTGATTGCCTTTCACAAAATCTGCCTCCTCTTCACACATCAAGTTTGGGAAAACCCTTTGCATTCTTGCTATTAACACCCCAGCAAATAACATCTGTATCACAGAGTGATATAGAGCCATAACTTGCAGGGTCATCATTATCCCCTTATATAGCACCACAGTAGGAGCTTCATCCTTGGAATATGGGAGAATCCCCTCTATCAAAATATTACTAGTAATTCTAGTAAGACTATCAACAATCTGTAAACTCACCTTCTACAAAACTCTACTGGCTTTCAGTCACCCCAATCTTTCTAATTTATGTACTACTTGTCTTCTACCACTTCCCTCACTCTCATCACCTCATTCATAGGTTCATAGGTTGGTACTAGGCTATCGGCCCTAAGGCCTATGCAAGCCTAGCCATAACAATTCCCTGGAAATTTTTTCCCACAATATTTACTTCTCTGGGCCCCTGTCTAGCAGGCGACTGACATGATCCCCAGGGTGAATTTCCTAACTCCCATCCAATTATCAAGGTTCCTTTTAAGAGGGCCAATGAGGTGCTCTGCTTGACATGTATGGGCAGTCTATTCCAGAGTATGGGGAGTCTCTGGGTCAGGAATCTATCCCTCCAGTATGTTTTGTTCATTTTGATGATAATGTTTAGATCCCTGGAGCGTGTGGCACTGAGGGACTGGGATTTCTTTAAGTGGAGCATGTCCAACAACTCAGGGTTTGACATGGCCTTGTATGTTAAGCAGAGATTGCCTCTGAGTAGACGATATGCCACAGAGTATAGCTGGAGTTTTTTTTAGACGGTCAGCATATGGCATCTGCTTTAGGCCTGTGATTCATTTAGTGAGGTATTTCTGTGGCCTTTCCAGCTGTTGCAGATGTCTTGTGAGGTACATACCAAATGGTGCATTATACTCTATAATGGGTCTATGAGGGATGAGTACAGTGGGACAATGACCTCCATTTTTCTGGATGGAAAGCCCTTAGTGATGAGGTGTGCCACGCAGAAGGATTTTCTGACTGTTTTGGCGATGTGGTTATCAAAAGTGAGACCACTGTCCATTTGTGTCCCTAAGTCTCTCATCACACTTTCAATGTTTAGTGTCCTGCCACCTATGTGGTAGTTCATGGGTACATGTTTTTTTCCAAAGGGGATGACTATACATTTCTTGGCATTAAGCTTGAGCCCATGGCTCTGGCACCAAGCATCTGTTTCTGTAAGGCCCTTTTGTAGAATATCCACATCATTTTGGGATTCAATAATGGCTCTCAGTTTGCAGTCATCTGCAAACTTTGTTAGCCAGAGTCCCTTAGTGTTGGCCTGTACTTTAGAGAAGTAGATGCCAAACAAGAGTGGTCCCAGGACTGAGCCCTGAGGTACTCCACTTGTCACTTGTCTGGAGCTGGATTTAGAATCGGCTACTTTTACAGTCTGGGTTCTGTCAGTAAGCCAGTTGGCAACCCATCGAGTGACATAGGGATTTATGCCCAGCTTAATAAGTTTATCTACGATTCCAGAGTGGGTGATGGTGTCGAAGGCCTTGGCGAGGTCCAGATAGGCTGTGTGGACCTCCTTACCCTTGTCCACAGCTCTGGAGACCGATTCAAAGAAGTCAATCAGATTCAGGAGACAAGATCGGCCCTTCACAAACCCAAACTGGGTGGGGTCCAGTGTCTGGAGGTTGCCAATGTCTTTGTTTATAAGTTCCATAATAATGCGTTCCATGCTCTTGCAGATCAGGATTGTCAGACTGATGGGATGGTAGTTCCCGGGATCCAAGGTGGATGCTCCCTTGTGGAGCGGGATAACTGTAGCTGTGCGCCACTCAGTGGGCATGAAGCCTGAGGTGAGGCTATGATTAAACATGACACTTAGGTGGGGTGCCAGTTCATTTTGTAGTACACATGGGTGATGTCATCTGGTCCCATGGATGCTGTATTCTTAGCTTTGGAGAGTGCTGTTTCTACCAGTGTGGCTGTGATTATCGGAATTTGGCAATCTTTTGGTATTGAGATGGGCCCTTTAGGGGGTGAGAGGGGAGTGAAGTTGGCACTAAATCAATCTGCCAGGATATTGGCAATATCCTTGGGATCAGTATATTTAATGACATTCTGTTGTAGCTCAGAGCAGATCTGAGCATTGCCATTTAGATTCTTGACATAACTGTAGAATGCCTTGTTTTTGTCTTTGGAATCTTTGGCAGATTTTTTTTCTTTTCATTTTCATTCAAGACATACCATTCCCAACATTTAAAATGTTCTCCTGATTCTATGTAATTGTCAGAGAACATCCTGAACACTTTCCTTTTTCCTCCATTCTCATATACAGTCACTACCAGACATTATTGCACCTTTTCCACCCAAACCTTCTTCATCTAGTGCTTAACATTCCTTTAAAAATATAATATCTATCTGGCCTCTGAACCCCCTTCAAGGGAGCGTATCTATATACTATATTCATCTGTATCTTTTCAGTTATATTTAACCCACACTCTCTTGTCCTGTTTTCATCCTGTCCATCCTCAACATTATCCTGCTGTTATAGCACCCTCTACTGATGTAGATTTTTCTGTCACCTTATTCTTCCTCTCTGTCTCATGAATCTTGCTCTCCTGGTATCCTTCACTCCATCACTCTCTCCTTATAACATCCTTATAGCATCCTTTCTTTCCCTTCCGTAACATTATCCTACATTTCCCTATCCATGTCCTCTATTTACTTTATTTGTTCTCTACAATTCTAATGCTCTGAGTTCCATCTCCACATTCTTCTATCTTCCTCTCCTCACATCTAACACATTCGTATCACACAAAGCTCTATATCCCTCTTTTCATTAGGGAAAACTTCCTTATTTCCCCATTATAACTCTGTCTACCGATATCCATTCTATTTTGCTAGCCTGCTTTTTACCATCCCTCAACAAAGTAAAGCCCCATTCCATGTTCTGTGCTCTAACCATGCTCTGACTACACACCCACAACCTGCAACATTTTCATTCTCTCTCTCTCCTTATAGCTTCTGGAATCCGCTGAGAAAAACATTGATTCAAAAGGCTTAATTAGCTCATGTTCCATAACCATGTTAAAATGCCCTCCAATGTGATTCAGTCCCTTGCCTCCTTTACTCTAACAATTTCTGACAACTACTCCTTCCTTATTCTTGACCTCTCTGCATTTGACATAGAATAACCATTGCAGTGCCCCTCTCCCTTTTATTTCCCATTTAAATACTACACCCCTACCATCACCTATTTTTCTTTCTCACAAATAAGAGGGAAGAAGGTGGGGATGGAACCCAAAGCATTAGAATGGTAGATAATAAACATCTGCAGACTGAATTTTAACACTTATGTTCTTCTTAATATAATTTCTGAAAAACACAATTTGTCCCAGTCCCCTTCAATAAACACATCACACCAAAGAACATTTGACAACCTTTATTAAACTTCCATAACATAGCTTTGTACACCAAATTCATTAATTACGACTAACCATAATATAGTTGATTCTAAACACAGCATAACATCCTTGTAGTATTAATCAGGGCAGCGTACCTACTCACCCTGCCCAGTAAGCAGTGCCCATACCTCTGCTCACTTACTCTACTTATGAAGCACCATCCTTGTGATGTTAATCAGAGCAGCGTATCTACTCACCCTGCCCGATAAGCAAGGTCCATACCTCTGCTCACTTACTTTACTTATAAAGCAGTGCCCCATCTCACTTCATACACCATTCATTGACTTACCATCCATCAAATAAGCAGCATCCTTACCTCAGCTTGCTTATCTATTTGGCAAGCTTCCTCCAACTGCTCATTTTCCTTTCCCCCAGATCCTTGAAATGAACATCCAGACACCAGAGGGGGAACAGAAGAGGGCAAGCCTATCCCACATCTCCACCAACCAGCCTGACCAGGCTGTTCATCCTCCCTTCTATCTAAAATTGTTCAACCCACTACCTCCCATAAAGGGAAGGGTTAAGCCAAACATCATTCGATGTACCATCATCTGTAAAGCACCTTTGAATCCCATCAGAAACCCAACTTGACATACCATCACTAAGACACGTCCTAATGAAACTAAATAAAGTAGGATTACCCGTGACCCTGCTGTACCACTGGAACATCCACACCAAGAGAATATACACCCTTTTAGACTGCTTCCTTCAAAGCACTAATCATTGCTCAACCTGAACAGAATGACCACCTATAGCCACAACAGAAAACACTGACTATAACCCCTTAAACTCAAATCAACACCCAGTGAAGGACAACTGGTATCAAGTCTCAAACCCAGAACCCTGTCAACTATAGAATATCACCTTAGCTTACCAAACTACCCAGTTCTGGATGTACAGTAACCCAATTACTGTAGAGAATAATCTTACTAACATTAATGACCTAACACTAAGTGCCAGAAAACCAGCACCCCTTGACCTAGTTCCAGAAAACTAGCCTATGCCCAGCAAGAAGGCTCACTTCCCTTATGTTACCTATACCTGTAGTAAGGCATTAAAACCTGACCTACAGCAGCCATATCCTGCAACCAAACTGCATTTAAACCTTGTAAACAATGCACCCAATTCCTAAAATTACCCCAACACAGCCACTACCTACCATACTTCTTAAAACCCTACTTAGAAAAATTCACCCAAACCACATGTGAAATGATCCCTGTGCTACTCTGTAAAACCATAACCTAGATTGTGACATTACCACAATCTACTCAAAGGACAAGTTTGTCACCCCAAAGATGCCACCCATTAGGAACAACTCCGGTATCCTATCAAACAAGTCATTAGCCCTTCTCCCAACTACAGTTTTACAACTGGATGAGTAACTATAATCACCCCAAGAGCTATAAAGCTTTAGCCTAAAAAGTTCCTGTGCTCCTGTGAATGCTGTGACTCTATTTCTCCTGTGAAATCCCCACACTTTCCATAAACTGTCCCCACCATTTTACCCTGCCCCCCACCTACCTCTTCCCTACTTGCCCCCCATTCCACTGCAATGCTCATCTCCCCCATTTGAACACAGTGCTCTGACATTCCTTAATAATATGATTACTCACTCTCTCATTGTGCCCCATTCCTGAGGCAAGGGCATCCTTCCTATCAAAAAGCATCTTTTTCAGATCCACTTTCCAGGCCACTGCATGATGCCTTCTGCACTTCAGAAATCTGCAACGAAAAGAAAAACAACAAATTCCATGCACACACCTACCAAGAATTACTTAACATTGAGGCACTGACAAGAACTTCTGTCACCCTCATCAAGCATTTGCCAAAATTCTGTACCAAAGTATGGGACCAGCCCCCCCTCCATTTTTTGTAATTAATTGTAATGACTCATATCCCCTTGGACAAGAGTGATAGGTGCTACCCACCCGAATAAGAGCATCACCCCAGAGCCAGTAGTCTAATAACTTCCTATGATCTTAAGATTGTTGTGACTCCCCCCCACCTACCTGAAACCCATCCACAGTGATGTATGAGTACTAAGTAAAATAAATGACATATAATCTCATCAAGCCTACTGTAGGAACCCAAACTCTTACCTATGGCCAATTGGCTGTTGCTCCCTTTACTATTGAATGCAAAAGCCAAAAATCAGGAAGAACTTTCCCACATTGATCTAACATACTGAAACAGTTAGTAAAACAGATATCAAAACTCAAATGCTTGTCCTTATCTGGCTAGCAATATAAATCCTCTACCAATATCTACTTAGAAATCCACTTACTTTAGCTGTTACACTTGAGCTCCCCATGTGTAATCTCCTAACTCGCTACTGCTTCCATCATCTGCAAACTCACTGTGTAGCTCCAGGACTGGTACTCATGACACCACCATCTACAAAGAAAAGGACAAAAGTAAATCCTCTAAATGGAAAGAGAAGGGTCTGCCTTATACCCACCTATTCCAAATTATAGCAGCAGCGTTCCAAAATCCCCATCTGCAAGGGAGAAAAAAATGTACATATAAATCATGTAAACTACATAACGCACATTCAAAAGCATCTTCAAAGACAGCCTATCCCTCCCTTCCCCCACAGTGGCCGAGTTACAGCAGGCATACACAGTGAACAACAGCATCATGAAAGTCCTCAAAACCATGAGATGTCATCTGCAAGTACCGCAATCGCAGTCCTGCTATACAAGGGCATAAAACACCAGCTAGTCACCACCAATGTCCCTCCAAGCTAGATAACACCCGCAACTCACCCCACTCCCCACAGCAACAACAGCAAATGTTAATAGACACTCCCCCGGATTCATGAAGCTCGGCGCAAGGCCGGTGTAAGGCCTGCACTGGCCGTGCGGCATATATATGGTGTAGTAGCGCCATATGCATATTAATGTAGATGCGCTGCCACCACATCCACGTGCATAGGACATATGCGCGAGTGCATGGGGCATTACTAAGCTGCGCCTGGAGGCGTGTCAATGTTGGCTGTCGACGAGCAACCTAAACTGCTGAATATTATAGTCTACCTGCAATAGTAATCACACCTATCAGTGTCCGTGGATACTGAAACGTATGCAAAGCATGCACGACAGTTCCCGGCCACACAAAATTGAGAACCAGACAGAAATGCATGCATGTCCATGGAACAAATGGTATTTAAAATCATGTGTCCATAATGTACTGCACTGTAGGTAGTTATACCCAGTGGAAGTAAAGCGCATCATGTCAGCGCGCCGCCAATACACACATCTAGCCCCATGGGCAGGGTCACCAGCAGTCCCACAGTGGTAGTGATAGTATACAGCTGGGAAGTTGTGGCCATATATCAACCATAAAGAAACCTGACAGTCCAAATTGTATACCAAACTCACACAAACATATGACTATTAAAATGTGCTATACATATGAACAGGAACGTAACCGGCACATACACATAGGATGCTATATGCGGAACCGGGACATCCAAATGCAGAACCTATGCATGCAAA
Source organism: Protopterus annectens (assembly GCF_019279795.1). NCBI lineage: Eukaryota > Metazoa > Chordata > Ceratodontiformes > Protopteridae > Protopterus > Protopterus annectens. Next base: position 1,969,418,320 of record NC_056725.1, on the reverse strand, counting down.
TGCAATACACAACAACCCTTGTATAGCACATAACCCGCACCCATGTCCGAATGTCCACCAAATCCAGCTACCAGCCTTGCGCAGCCGTACACCTACATATAGCGAGTATTCCCCATATGTAGTAGGAAGTATCATCCTAGGCAGTGTCAGGATTGCAAATATGTATCCCACATTTGTAAACATCCCCTCACAGTTACGTAAATCCAAATGCCTGCGCGTTCATGTTTTGGCAAAATGTGTGTACATCCCGCATGGGATAAGTAACCTGTTGAAACCTCAGAGTTGTTTACACGCCACGGTGTCTAGTACTGTACACAGCTGGACAAAACATGTATATGTAGTCACGGTACTGTTCAGTGTCTAGACAGACATGCAAAACATACTACGCAGGATGGAACACCTGTCCACCATGCAGGTCTCCCCACTAGGGTTGCCACCTGTTCAGATCTCCAAGGTGGGACATCCTTTGTAGAAATGTGAGAATTTGCAGGATAAAACATACCCCCAGCCAGTGCAAAGGACAGAATTACACTTGTTTGCCAAGATAAAAGCTTATTTCATAGCATTTGAATTGCTTATGCTATCCCAAATAATAGTTATGTGTTTCACATACAAAATACCTGTATCATGCAACTATTAAAGAAAATAAGAAATATACTTTCGTCTTAAAAATCACAGGACATTTGCCATGTCTTAGGTTTCATCGCAGGACACAACTGTCCAAAGTGGGACTTCCCCTTGCAAAGAGGAACAGGTGGTAACCCTACTCCACACTGAATTATCAACAGTATATATTCAACTCAATCACATACCGACACCACCTCTCAACCTATTACAGCAACAAAATCTGGACAAAGCCTAAAATGATGGGTGGACAAATAGGGACAGATGTAAATACTGCTCTCACAAACTTCGGAAGTTCACACAATAATAGTATGTACATTAGCATGAAATGTTGTGAAGGATGTGGGGTAGTCCCCGAGTATTACAGAGGTCCGTACATTTTTACTGTAACAAACCTTCACATATGTTTACTGTACTACTGCATACCTGTAGTTAATTCATAGTTAATTCATGTGCAAAATAATAATCCTCGTATGAATGAATACAGGAAATAGTCAAATATGAATGGGAACACCACTCACCGTGGATTATGTATTGTAACCACCCCCATCCATATTATGTATTGCCAACAGTATAAGCTGCTGACAGGTGCCCAAACACCTGTGTCTGTAAACACAGATAAAATGTTTAAAATGGACAAACTCTGTCCATGTGCTTTGTCTGACATTTGAACACGGTCAGGGCAGTTCCGTTCACCAGGTGGACAAGCCTAAACCCAGATCACCACATGAACACCCTGACAATTAAAGACTTGTATGTGTCAGGACTATAAGCCTTGGGGTTCTGAATATCCCTGCAGTGATTAAATATGCAGCTTGGGTCCAGAGCAGTAGGGAATAGGGAATGTGTAAAATGCAGTACCGCATTTTTCCCAGCAGGAGAATGGATGCCTGTGTCGTAAGTGAAGTGGTGAGGCATATGTTAATGTAGCTATGTACTATGGGTATGCATATAAATGAGTCAGAACACCAACAGTATAGTGGTTACAGCATCTGGCCAACGTGAATGCAGTCCCGGTTCAACTACGACTACAGCACATATAATGTTAAAGTGTAATGAATGCGTCTGTGCTGTACAGACATTTAAATATGTAAAGGTGAACATGTGTTTCGCATATGTCCGTTAACTGGATTACAGATAATTTACTGGGACTGTCACAAGTAATAAAGCCCACATAAGCACAAAGACTTAGTAAACATATGTAACCCACAATAAGGAAATGCAAGTGCGCCTGTGCGTGTGTGATCCGCTCACAGCATAGTAAATGAATGCTGTTTCCCCCACGTTAGATAAACATGGCTCAAACCTGTTAACCCCGTAAAGTATGAAACCGGACAAAGGCATGCAAACTACCGGTACAAATAGGGACAAACCCCAGATATGTGCCAGAACAAACATAGAAAGTGGATAGAATAACGGGTGTGTCAGTAGCATGGATTCTCTGAAGGGTATGCAGTCATAACCTGAACTGCTTCTCAGTATTTCCCACCATAAGTCTTAAATGAAATGCCACTACATTGCCAGATAGACACAAGTTTATGTAAAACACACCGAAGATAAAGAGGCAACCAGCTGTACACTCTGCGACAAGCTGTACAGTGGAAAGGTATGGTATGGATATAGATATATGTGTATACACATAATCCACAGAAGTAAACCAAAGCAAATTATGAAATGAGGATTGTACATGTATACATGTATACACAACAAACATATGTCCTGTAGATATGACGTATGTACACAAATAGGCCATGTTATAGCTAATATGGGTAGACAAATAGACATGCACGAAAGGTGAATAAACCGCTGCCTTCCAAACCATTGGCCAGAAAGTGACAGTCCAGCAAGTTCTACACTTTAAACATGCATATAGGTGTCCATTGCAGGACCCCAAAAATTGATCCATACGTAGTGTCAACCGACAATGACGCAAAATAAGTGACCTCAGCAAATACGATATAGCTGTACATGCAACAGTAGCAGGTGCAAGGGTAATGACACATGTGTCGATAGAATGTATGACGTACGAACTGATATCCGGAGAGTGGGGAGTGCATATAAGTGTCTACACACTGCAGTACCACTCACATTATACATGTGTAATGGGTACTGTGGAGGGTTGTCAGGTATGGGAATCATGGGTATGCAGAAATGGGCCTAGGTGTTGTTTGGCAGAGATTTCGTAGGCCCGCCCCGTGGGATTGATGTGGGTATAGCACACGCCTATATTCTCAATAATGGGGCAAACCATCCACTGGATATTGCGTAAAACCATTTTGGGAATATGTAGGGCCCTATATCTGTGTCATGTAGGCGATTATCATGGATGAACATGCGTACGACCAAGATGGTAACCATAACTGGCAAACTGTCAGAATAAGACAGCTACACTAAGGCATAGTACATGAAATACAAATAGGGACTATATTAGATATACCCTAGACAAAGTCAGAACGTTGATAGAATACTGGCGTAGCCAGGAATATGAATGTTATGAGTGTTACTAATCATGTAATAGAAATGTCAGTCACTATTATCTAACCACACAGTTCGTAATGCCTTGCCAGCAATTTACCAGAAAGGCACATTACTATGACAAATGTAACAAGGGCAAAGGTCAAACATCAGGGCGTTTACCCATAATGTGTACAGGTTAGGGGTATGATGGTAACCTGTCCAAAATACATGTACAGAACTAGTGATACTAGGTGGACAGGTGAGAAGAAAGACATCAGGACAAATGAGAAAACATGTACAAGTCATACGCATGTACTTCGACAAATGTGAATGACAACGTAGGCACTGTGAATGTCAATGTGGAAGGTTAATAGACTCAAAAGAAATGTGTCCCTCAGGGTGTCATGCAGTGTCACCATAACAATGTCCAGTCCCCCATACTCGTACGTGAGCTCTGCCACTGACGGAAAGCGCAAATACCGGCGTACACATATGGTACATGATAGACTAATTAGTGTGGATAAGCAGCTGTTGACCTGAGTGAGGAATACAACTCTCTGGGTGGGTGTGTCCTGCAATATAAATGTAATGGCATGTGGCCTGTGATGCCACCATACAGTGTGTGTATTGGTGTCAGAAAGTTGATATCTTGTATCAGACACATACTTCGCAACTGTACAGATTTAGGCAGAATGTGCAAAGTTCTGCCTCATATGTATGGTGTGTTCCACGTAACATCAATACCAGTCTGGTACATTCCTGATAACTGAAGTCATGAAATAATGACAAACATGTGTGTTTAAGACACCAAATTCATCAGAAAAGTCATACTAATGCAAAACCTATTATTGTGTCAACTATCTACGTTTGTAAGAGCAACATGTCAATACTGCCCCTATGTGTCCCACTATCAGATAAGGCTTTGTCCAGATGTTTGCTCTAGGAGGTGAAGTGGTATGATCAGAAAGAGATACATGTGTGAGGAAACAGCATTATCGACTGCAAGATAATGCAGAAGGTATGAAATGCGCTGCAGTAGGACGTTCAGTACTGTCCACAGGTATGTGCTGACATGTCAAATGACACAGCAGTCTACATGAAGTACCTATAGGGCTGTCACCTTTACAAATGATGATAGTGGGACATACCCACAGCCATGCACACAGCACAAATAGACATACACACAGCAAAAATAGGCCATGATACATGAAGCCTCCGGCGTGTATGAGTACAGTGAGAGTACAGCAAGGATAGATGTCTGCCAAGATATACAGCAAATGCCTGTAAGGGCGTGTAACACTGTCCATAACACGGACGTTGCATGGACAATGTTGGGATTTGCAACATACCCCATTGGTATGTGAAAGCTATGCAAATATGCGATACATGAAACAGCTGTCCATGCAAGAGCAGAGATATGGGCAGAATATATATATATATATATATATATATATATATATATATATATATATATATATATATATATATATATATATATAGAGAGAGAGAGAGAGAGATACAGCCATACACACACACACACACACACACACACACACACACACGGCAGGGTTGTGAGCAGAACACGAATGTAACCACTGTGCCACACAACAGCATTACGCAGTGACAGAACGTGCAACCGTGAGTAGTAGATCATGGAAATCACACAGGCATACGTCTAGCCTGTAGACAGTGGCAACAAAGGCAAAGATGCCGCATAGATGTTATGGTGAGTGAATACTGTAAAAGCAATGTAATGTTGTCATGCAGCTGGAAACACACACACACACTTGGCAGGGTTGGTCATCGAACTTACACATAACTACCCTATCACACAACAGCATGACGCATTTACAGAACGCGCTACCGAGATTACTAAACACAGCAGACCCACAGGCATTCTACTAGGTGCGTGTCAACATCCGCAAATGCAAAGATGTCAGCAGGCTATATCTGTGGTGCGAAGCATCTAAAAGCATAACCTGAGTCCCCAGGTGGACGGGAACATGCACACACACACACACACACTTGGCAGGCCTGGGAATCAAACTTACACCTAACTACCCTATCACACTACAGTATAATGCATGTACAGAACGCGCTACCGAGATTACTAAACACAACAGACACACAGGCATTCTTCTAGGTGCGTGTCAACATCCGCAAAGGCAAAGATGTCAGCAGGATATATCTGTGGTGTGAAGCATCTAAAAGCATAACCTGAGTCCCCAGGCGGATGGGAGCATGCACGCACACACACTTGGCAGGCCTGGGAATCGAACTTACACCTAACTACCCTATCACACTACAACATGACGCATTTACAGAACACACTACCGAGATTACTAAACACAGCAGACACACAGGCATTCTTCTAGGTGCGTGTCAACATCCTCAAAAACGTCAGCAGGCTATATCTGTGATACGAAGCATCTAAAAGCATAACCTGTTCCCAGGCGGACGGGAGCATGCACACACACACACACACACACACACACACACACACACACTTGGCAGGCCTGGGAATTGAACTTACACCTAACTACTCTATCACACTACAGCATGACGCATTTACAGAACGCGCTACTGACATTATTGAACAGAGCACTCCCAGAGGCATACTTCTAGGTGGGTGACATCATCCGCAAAGGCAAAGATGCCGATAGGGAATGTATGTGTTGTGAGGCATCTAAAAGCATTACTGTGTCCCCAGGCAGCTGGAAACACACAAACACACACACACACACTTGGCAGGACTGGGAGTTGAACATTCACCTAACTACCTTATTACACTACAGCGTGACGCATTTACAGAATGCGCTACCAAGATTACTGAACACAGCACTCCCAGAGGTATAGTTCTAGGTGGGTGTCATCATCCGCAAAGGCAAAGACGTCGATAGGGAATGTATGTGTTGTGAGGCATCTAAAAGCATTACTGTGCCCCCAGGCAGCTGGAAACACACACACCCACACACTTGGCAGGACCGGGAGTTGAACATACATCTAACTACCTTATTACAGTACAGCATGACGCATTTACAGAACGCGCTACCGAGATTACTGAACACAGCACTCCCAGAGGGTGACATCATCCGCAAAGGCAAAGACGTCGATAGGGAATGTATGTGTTGTGAGGCATCTAAAAGCATTACTGTGTCCCCAGGCAGCTGGAAACACACACACACACACACACACACGCACACTTGGCAGGACCGGGAGTTGAACATACACCTAACTACCTTATCACACTACAGCATTATGCATTTACAGAATGCGCTACCGAGATTACTGAACACAGCACTCCCAGAGGCATACTTCTAGGGGGGTGACATCATCCGCAAAGGCAAAGACGCCGATAGGGAATATATGTGTTGTGAGGCATCTAAAAGCATTACTGTGTCCCCAGGCAGCTGGAAACACACACACACACACACACACACACACACACACACACACACACACACACACACACACACACACACTTGGCAGGACCGGGAGTTGAACATACACCTAACTACCTTATCACACTACAGCATTACGCATTTACAGAACGCGCCACCAAGATTACTGAACACAGCACTCCCACAGGCATACGTCTAGGTGGGTGACATCATCCGCAAAGGCAAAGATGACGATAGGGAATGTTTAGAGAGTGAGCAGTCTGAAAGCATATTACTGTCCCAAGGTAATCGTAGACAAACACACGGCAGTGCTGTCATCGGGGCAACTAAATATCTACAGAGCACTACAACACTAAATAGATACGGGATGCGCCACAGACAGTACACCCTTAGAGACAGCAACCAGTGTGTTCAATGTAGGCATCCATCGTGACATTGAAAATGGACATCTGTTGCCTGGATGACCACCATGGCTATACAGGATGTCAATGGCCATGCTCACACGCTTAGTATCACACGTCTGTTTGGAATGTACAGTGTGTCCATCTACACAACGGCGTACTGGGCATGCTCACACACTTAGCAGTTGCAAAGGGCCATCTTGCATGCACACGGAGTCTAATCATGGAAGGGCGCAGTGTGGAATGTACTGTGTGTCCATCTACACAACGGCATACTGGGCATGCTCACACACTTAGCAGTTGCAAAGGGCCATCTTGCATGCACACGTACTCTAATCATGGAAGGGCGCAGTGTGGAATGTACCGTGTGTCCATCTACACAACTGTGTACATGGACTGTACTGTGTGTCCATCTACACAACAGCATACTGGGCATGCTCACACACTTAGCTGTTGCAAAGGGCCGTCTTACAGGCAGATGGAGTGTAAACACGGAAGGTCTCAGATTGGACTGTACCATGTGTCCATCTACACAACTGTGTACATGGACTGTAATGTGTGCCCATCTACACAACAGCATACTGGGCATGCTCACACACTTAGCTGTTGCAAAGGCCTGTCGTGCATGCAGATGGAGTGTACACACAGAAGGGCACAGTACAGAAGGGCACAGTAAGGTATAACTGTCCACACGCACAGGGTGGTCACACATGCAGTGACCTGTACACACACAGCTGCCATCACAGTTGTCACAGGTGCAGGTCACACATGTACACACCACAGTGTACACTGTAGCTGTCAAGTCAGCACCATGTCGTCGGTGCAGCACTACACAGCCTTACAGTACCACAACACCATGTGACACATGACCACTGTGCTGTACAGAGGTGTACACCAGCTGTGCAGAGTACACATGTACCAACAGGGATCCAACAGGTGTTATGCATTGCAATGATACCAGTATACATGAACAGGTTGGCTCAAGACATACCACGGCCCTTACACAGCTGTGACACCTGACTGTTGCTGTACACCAATGAACACACGTCTGGATATGTCATACATGTGATTGTGTTGATGTGTGCATGGACTGCACACACAGCACATGCATACATAGCCTTTGATGTACCTCGTGCATAACAGTGGCCTAATCAATGCTACACACGTGAATGGAAGGTGGGCCCATGTCTGTTGAATGCTCACACTACAGGGGGTAGCAATGTTGACCGGGACACATACCCTTGTACTGGTCACCTGTGACACCCATGATATCATACCACAGTCCATGTGTTATGTATGTCAGCACACATGTCCAACAATAGCAATGCATACAAACATGACAACAGGAGACACATGTGACATCTGTACTGTGCATGCAGCAACCATGCATGTGCAGTGGCCAATGTCTGTAACATAGTTGCACCTACCTACGACATGCAGTCGCAATGCAGACCCATCATTGACACCTGTATACGGTGACATACAAACAGCACGTATGGAGGGATGTGTGTACATAATGTGGTGAACCACCTGTGTAGATGTATGTGTGCAGGGGGTGGCTCACAGTTGTGTCACACACCATCCTATCATGCCATGTGCTAACAGTATGCTATGTCGTTGTTACGTGACGGTGTTGACATAATGCAAACACAGTGGTCAGGTGTCATCAACTATATGTCACATGGCACCTGTAACACCTACAACCTCCTGTGTGCATATAGCAGCACATTTGCCAGATATAGCATTGGTACACATAATGCAATCAATACCGCTGCATTTCTTTCAAACGTGTCATCATATGGCAGGTGTATCATTCCCAGCACTGCCATGTGTGTCCGAATGTGTGACCAGAGATGCCACATATCACGGGGAATATGTCCCAGTTGTTACACATCCCTGTACACCGTTGTAGAGATCTGTACATACGTCAGTGTAGGAAGCATGACGTCGGCCGGTGTGGTGCATCACACACGTCGGCTGTCCGTATACACATGTGTGGTCACCACAGTGTGTGTGTGTGTGTATGTATGTCTGGTGCTTGGTGTGAGGGTGTATGGTAATATACGGTGAGAAATGATCACTAACACCACGTGGTGACTAACCCTTAATGGTGATGCAGTGCACTACCCTGTTGATGCCATAGGTACCAGCCATACTGGCTACCTGTGCATGTTCCTTCTCTGTGACACGTCGTGTTGGTGCATAGTACTGTGAGGGTGATGACACATAGGCAAGGGTCCCCACTTGCACACTATGGGGTGTGCATTATAGTGGTGTACACCCCATGAAAGTGGTCAGGTTCCCGTACTGTTACAGGGTCCTACTGCTGCACAGTGTGGCCTCCAGCTACCAAGTGACACCTCACATCATCATTGGCCAGACCGCTGTGCACAACCCCTGCACCATGTCACCATACCTGTAATGTGTCCTGCTATGTATGTCACGTCTCTGTCCAGTGTAGCCTGTGGCACTGACGACATGTGTCAGGTGCAGTACATGTGCGGATATCTATGTCATGTTGGTGTTTCCAACAGTCAGGTTGAGGGTACATGTAGCATTCTGATATTGCCAGACGTGCCTGTGAGTAATCCACAGTTACATGTGGGGGACTGCAAACAATGCTAACTGTAGGCACATGCAAGTACACCATAGGAGGGAACCAGGGTATCACAACCAACATGGTGCTACAGATGTAACCAAGACACATACCGTGAACACATCACAATGCATGCTGCACCTGCACTACATGGTATGACCGGTGCACATTGACAGTACACAACCTATGTCACATACACATCTGTCAGTATTCACGGACAACCACTGCAACATACACATCCCTCACTATGCATACACAGGTAATATTACATACACCTCTCACTATGCTGTTCACCCTGTGCATCAGAATATTTGTGCATAACCCTGCAACGATGGTGTGGATGACAGGGATGCAGCACAGGCTTCATCATATGCACAGGGTGATATGTTTGCCAGGGACATAGGCTGCACCAATGGATAACATCATGTGTGTGTGTAAGGGCCGGTGAGTTGATTGGACATGTCTGTTCAGAATGCATGTGGATGTTGTGGAGCCCTACAGTTGTGTTTGCTGTGTGCGTGTATGTGTGTACACAGTTCTGCCACTTGCGAGGCCTACACAGGGTATAATTGACAGCCCCAGATTGTACAGACCAGGTTGTACAGCTCACTGTGTCTGTCCATGGCCAAGTGACCTGTGCCTGCCTGGGGTTGCACGGGCACTACCAGGTGAAGGTACAGAGTGGCTACTGTCCGACGACAAATGTCAGCTGGAACCGTGTCCCCGCTGAGAACGGCTAGGGCCACGTCCACATGGCCTGCTGTGTCCTGGTGTTGACAGCGCAGCACCAGCTGCACTGCTACTGCTACTGGCACTATGGGAGCGGGCATGTGAGGTGGCATGCTCACGTTGACCTACACTAGGTGGTGTTGCTGGCCTACGTCCATGTGGCCTACACCTCACTCCTACCAGATGTTCCAGCACAAACAGCTCCCGCTCGTGGATTGCCATGCTTCGGTCAAGGATTCCAACCATTTCACCTAATCACCTATCCAGAACATCAGCAATCTGCTGTTGAGCATTTGCCAATGCCTGGATGTTGTCATTTAGGGTATGGATAGCAGCCCTCTGCAGCCTCTGCCCTTCTCTGTTCTGCCATTCAGCATGTGCCTGTGCCGCCATTACAGTCTGTACATGTGTCTGGTGATACCAGCTGCTGCGCTCTGTCCTGCAGGTGCATGTCTGCCAGAGGCGCTCCTACGAGCAGCACAGGCCACATGCCTGTGTGGCACATCTGCAGTCATTACACTGACACCATGGTGTGTAGACACACCCTCTGTAGCCACCACACATTCCTGTTCTATGCTAACAGACGCTGGCTGTCCGTCCTCTATGGCCACTGGTGATGCGGTATGTGTTGGCAGCAGAACTGTGTGCGGGGAAGAGGGGGACATAGCTGGGATAGCAACCATTGGCACAGATTCAGCCCCTGACAACCCTGCCTGTACCTCATGCATATGTTCATCACCGCTAGTATCTGTGGGGACACTAACATCAGATGGACCGCAGGACGGTAACGCACCTACATCACCTGTGAATGCAAAGAAATACTGTAAAGTACAACAGACACAGACACAGACACACACACACACACACACACACACACACACACACACACACACACACACACACACACACACACACACAGACACACACACACACACAGACACACACACACACACACACACACACACACACACACACACACACACACACACACACACACACACACACACACACACACACACACACACACACACACACACACAGACACACAAACACAGACACACAAACACAGACACACAAACACAGACACACACAAACACACACACACACACACACACACACACACACACACAAACACAGACACACACAGACACACCATGCATGTGACTTGTCAGATGGCATGCAGCATGCCTGCGATACAGCAGAGGGCATGCAGCTCAGACATTAATAGTGTTAGTAAGCATACCTCCCTGGGGTGCACACTACAGCAAGCAGGTGTCATATCAGTAGCCATGCAGTTCACACAATCATGGTAGTATGCATGCATCCCCGTGATACACCATGTGGCCCAGAACAGGATAACAGTACACATAGCTTACGTGACCTTGACATGTAATCTGCTGACATGTGCATTAACATGCATACATGTCTGACACAATGGTGTCCTGACACATGTACAGCATCATAATGGGCTTCACATTGCAGTGTTGTCTGTATGCCCTACAGATAGAATGCATGTTTAGCAAATGTGCATGAGCATGGGAGGGTAGTGTGAGCCGTCTACATTGCTATACAGTGTGAAGTACAGACACTGTGCCATTGCATGGCATCATGAGGCATCTATGTTGCTGTAGAATGCATAATATGTACACATTGCATAGCCATAACTGCAACACAGTCGTGATGTTCAACAGATCGTATATGGTAGACTTCAGTGACACCTCCAGTAGCTGTGCACAGGCTTTTAGGTTGTCCAGTGTACCACACCAACTGTATAATCGGTCAACTAAGGCTATAATTGGACCATGTGTGGACAATGTGCAACAGGGTGTATACACATCCCATGTACTGTGTGGCTACATGTCTCTGGCCATCCCCCATGGCCATGTGTGCACATGTGCTGGCCAATTGTGTGTGATGGCCATCTATCTCACATGTCTGTGTTGTTCCATATGACATACACCCATAGATGTCAGATATGTCACAATCCACAGGGCTATGCAGACAATGGGTTGTATGTTTGGTATGTGGGGAATAGGTCATGCGATAGTGTGACAATATTGCAGACACAACACTACATGTCTGGGACATGTCAGGTGGCACATCACAATGTGTACACCCAATGCAGGGGCATATGACACAATGGTGACACCTGTGGGCTGCCCATATCACAGCTCACTGTGTGGTACTGTGTGCGTACCACACATGTTGTTCCAATGCATACTACATATGCCTCCATTGTAGAACACCTCCACCGTTGTATGCACAGCTGACCACACATGTCGCAATGACAAGTACTGTAGTTTCAAGTCGGTGTATCATTACATTTGTATATATTGCACATGGGTGGCCTGTGTGAATGAAGGGTGGTGCGACCTGCATATCGTGACTGGAACAAACATCAGGTGTGCAAGTGTTAACTGGCCACATGGCAAATAGATCTACACTGTAACATGCCTGATACTGTTGACGGTCTCACCTGCAACGGACTCATATCTGTGCGGCATGCCCGAGGTACCTGTATAGGGGTGACACACCAGTATGAACATTATCCATGACTGTATGACAGCCACAGGTTGCATTGTGCATGTGAACACATTCACCTGTGTAATAGCATATAGTGTGGACATGTGTGCATACACAACGTAGCATACTGTAGTATGCAGCATGTGTGTCCACAAACCTTGCATATGTTGTTACTTTACATAATGTACAGTGACACATGCAACTACATGGGATATAATAGCCATATGTGCAGTACTGACTTACCAGGCAACTCCAAGCTCATTGGTTGGGAGACACCCACCTCCACAATGGCAGCTAGTGTTTGTGGATGCTGTTCCCCGGGTGTCCCCAGACTGGCCAGTAGCTCCTCGGTGTGTGTGAGTTGGAGCTGGATTGGTGGCCCACCACCTGTTCCACCTTGTTCCCTGGTGATTGCAGTGGCACGCTGTTTTGCATGTTGTATCAAGTCCATGCAGTGTCTGCGCACCTGCTGGTAGGTGCGGTTATGGCCACCCACATCGTTCACCCTCCTGTGTAGATCCTGCCACAGGTCATCCCGCTGCTGGGCATGCTGTGGCACATGGCTGAACAACAAGTCATAGTTGTCATGGAGCTGTGGGATGAGGACATCATCCTCCTGGTGGGTGTATGCTAGGAGGCATGTTCGGGGCATTATCTGTAAGACATAATGATGGTGACAGGTCACAGTTTCAGAGACGTACAGAGATACTGCTGCACATACATTTCTATGACATCTACTACATCTGCACGGTTATCTTTGCAAAGCATCATGACACTGACATGACTGACGTGTTTGTGTCACACACATGTCACACCCATTATGCATTGGATATCATCACCATATATGTGTGTCACCTCATTACAGTGTTCATACTCCATGTAAATGCTGTCTTGCTGTGGGCATGTCTATTTGCCTGCACTTGTGTTCTTCCCTTTCTGCACATGCCTGGATGTGTCCACGGTACTGCTGTTGACCTGGATGCTGTGTATATGTCACATATCATCACAGACACAGCCGTAATGGACTTGAGCAGTGACAATGCACACATACGCATGGACACCTGTACATGCATGTGGTTTGCCATATACATCTACACAGCACTGTACAACTGTTCAACATCATGCAATGGATCGCCTGTATTGCACGTGATAGACATCAGACAATGGCTAGTCAGATGACATTCGCAGGGATGGTTATCAACCATAGCATGTGCGGGCACGGTTTCCAAGCTGTAACAGACAGCCATTATGCCATCGTAAGGTGCATCAGTGCCACATTACTGATCCAGTCAGTTGATAGTACATCTACCATGCGGCCATCACACCATGTATGACTGGGATGACATGTGCAGCTTTGATGGACAGGGTTGCATGGTATGGTGAGAGTATGTCACATATATGGCACAGGGATCTGTCCAGCCTGTGGCGATCCTAGTATTAGGACGGTGGCTGTCCATGACATATGTCTTATAGATCAGGATATGGACATGTAGCATGTCCATCATCATGTTGTAGCAAATGTCTTTCTGCAAGGTAGACAGCATGCTGCATAGTGGAGGTGAGGCTTGTGAAGGCTGGTATCGCACATCCATGCATAGCCATTACCCCTTAAAGGTGGTATGTGATCCAATATTGGTCACCACAGTGCGGTATATGCCTGTCCAGTGATCTCTGTGCTCATGGATGGCACCCTGACATGACATGGGTACCTCATATGACTACCTAAGGGGCCTGGAGATGTCACCAAGTCAGGGGGTGCACTGCACAGCATCGTCCCTTACACAGTGTCCATAATGTTGACCACAGCCTAGGTAGTAGTTTATGGGTACAGGGATGTTCACCTAGCGGTGACAATGCTGGTATCATCCATCAGACTGTGCACGTATGTCACACACCTCACCCACACAGCCCATCCTGTATGTTGTTCACAACACTGACACAGCTATACTGATAGGTCATGGCCATTCACAGCCTTACATACACAGATGCCTAACATTTGTCTGTGTGGTATGGGCTACAATGAGGGTGGGGTACAACACATTAACCCTGTTCTACTGTAGCTGACACTGGTGTGATGTGCACATGTCACTCTTGCACCTTTTGTAGTTGTGAGTCTGTCAACAGGCCACTGGTGGAACACTCCTGTGACATGCAAAGGTATTTGTAATCAAATATCCGTGCTGTCTTTTACATCTGTACTGCTAACATCTACAGTGCTAATGGTTCATGGACATGCACACCATACTCAGCAGGGTTATAGTGCGGTGCCACCCAAAATAACTGTCATCACCATTTGTGAGTTGATATTATCCAACACCCTATCTGTATTGTATGGTCATGCTAGGCACTTGTTCAGAACTTGTGAGCATGGCATGACCTACTGATTACTATAGCACCCATTCCACACCATTTCTCACAGGTACACTGGCTGTCCTACACTTCCCAGCTTGCTTATGGTACAACAGCTGTTGTACACACGTAACGCACATATCCTGTGGGACATGGTTGTATATACAGGCATGTCCAACTGTCACGTACCAGTGCTACTGCCTGTCTATATGAGGGATATGTCGTACATGTGGCAATAGAGCAATTGTCTCATGTACATATTCAATGCTCACCTCCCAACATACGACACTACAGCCTGTGGGGGATACACTTCTGCAGCCATGCTGGGGGCATAGCTCTCAAGTGTACCTCATTACAAGGAACATACCTCATTTGGGGTTCTAAAAGGTGCATGTTCCTCAAGGTTCCACATTGAAAGGGTCTGACACACATTCATTGTTTGGAATTGTTTACCTGCTAGCCATGGCTAAATAGATGGGAATCATATTAATTCATTAGAATATCTTTTTTATACATAGAACCAGCCTATTTTAGCCATCATATGCCCTTCCTAGTTGAAGCTGTTAGTAAGCCAGTTGTAAGTGTTCCACATTTTGCCCATTTGTCACACAGTATGAGGGCTAATGTTCCTCATTTTGGGGACAGGAGGTTGACAGATATGGCTGGGGGTAATGCTATCACCAACCCTGACTGCACCTGACAGTCATTTGGGGATGTGTAACATTCACAACACCCCCACCCATCACATAGTCTCACATGATCTACATCACTGGCCACACCTATGAGGAAAACGTGTGCAGTACATCTCCATACTCACTGTAGGCACCAGAGGTAGCCCCCATCATGGACAACATCACCAGCTTATAGCCCACAGACTCATGTGTGCCCATCACATACAGCGAATAGGGAGTTATAGCATTCACAACACACCAGTCATAGATGACTCTGTAGGGAGTCACACTGCAGTTCCACACAGCAGGCTACACAAGGCAATAGTCGCTTACATCTTGCTGTCGGGTAACTGCTTCTGCAACATAACCTATGCACCCATGTCGCACCTCACCAGGTATGATGTGACTGTCATTCTCCATGTTAGTGTGACTGCCCTGTGATGCCACTTCACAGACTACGTGTGCAGGGACATGCAATAGCTCACCAGTCTTAAAGCCTTGAAGGTGTGGGGCAAACCCTGGGGAGCATTTTGCATTCGTCCGGACATGATACCACTGTACAATGACCGACTGTGTCACTTCAACAGTTGTCTATGCTCCTATTGTCATTCCACAGGCATCTGGTATCTGTCCGCTTTGACTGACCTGGTCAAACACAATGCTGTGGCACAGATGACTCGCACCTGTCAGCCCTGGGAGTACAGCACACATGTAAGGCTCTTGCTGCTTCTATACTGCCTGTCTTGCACAGTTTCCAATAACTGTCACCGGCAGGACGGGAACTGGCAGGCACAACATAGGGTCATGTGACACAATGCTTGCATCTTCCTCTGTGACGCACACAGGCAAGGCACACCTTATAATGCACCACTCACACATCTCTGCAGTGACTGGGACCTGCCTCTAGGCTCTGCAGAGCACACCTGCAATGACAGGTTATAGACAGACCATACCTTTCAGACACATACCTGGACCGGCACACCCACAGCTGAGGGGTTCCCATATCCCACTGTGTTTTGCACACATCCTGGCAAGTTACTTAGCACAATGCATCAGAGGTGCTCCACGTGCAACTAACTGTGTCTGGGACCGCTATACACATTGTAACAAGCTACAGAGTCAACATCATACCCCACGGTTAACATACCTTCTTTGTTGGTATATTGGACAGTGGGCGTCAGACAGCTACTATTGATGTGTGACTGACACTACCCCACACTTCACTGGGATAGCCACTCATGAACCGACACATCCATGAGTCATAACCTCCACTCTGCTAGATCAACCCATACACACCACCTCCAAGACCTACATTAAACTTGGCATGAACACTACACCTTGTGACTGGTGTTACACACCTGGGGTTATCCCCTCATTGGTGGATTCTGAACATATGCTAATCAACCTTGTTAGCCACATCCCGGCACCACACCCATCACAGCATACACAGTACATGAGTACTACAACACCTACTACAGACGTCTGCTGACAGTGGTTGTTAACGTCATGACACCCGTGCAGATGGACAATGCACATACACATGCTGATACATACCCCAGTGCACTTCATTAGCATGTACACAACTGCATGGATCATGCTATTCCACACAGAGCCATGATGGTACACACCGGATAACAGACGCCACTCTGGTGCTCATGTTCCATGGACATATGATGTACAACAACAGGTGTAGGCTGTTGCACAGTGGTGTACATTCCCATGTGTGGGATGGCTCACTGCTCAGCCGTGGTGGGGCCACAGGGTCCCTCATCACATACTCCAAGACTAGCTACATAAACATGACTGACACACATTCCAGGGTGTACCACCAGGCATTATGGTGGTATGTCAGTAATCGATGGCAACACCCACATCTGCTGTCACATACAACAGTCACTCAGGAACATTACAGACCCAGGTGATGTTGGCAAGATGCTGGAGGATGGATTCAATGCTGACATTACACCCTCTCACTCACTACAGGGCCACAATCCATACATGAACATTGCGGTGTCCCTGTGGTCACACCTACACAGTACTGACCTACACTCTATATGTCCTGGGACACTGGCGCCATGTCACCTTCCAACGTCCCAGGCTGTGATGTCCACCAACCTCTGAATCACATGTCTCCCCACTAGGCCACCATATTCAGTAATAGCCTTGTTTCAGACATTGTAACCCCTGAATGGCACACAGCAGCATTTATCACACTACACACAGGTGGCACCACAATGCACAAGTGGGACTATAGTCCTACACACCTGACTGGACTGTTCTGCATGGCTATGGGGCACATCATCAAGGACGTCATTCACAGAGACATTGTTGGGCTCCCGTCCTTTGCTGCCATCCGGGTTGGGCTTGTTAGGGCCAGAGCATGGCCCCTACACATGGTGGACTCCTTTCATACAGTTACCAGGGCAGTTGCTGATGGTATGGGAGTCCACACATCCTACATTGTCCTCTCATTGCCTTTCAGCACCATTCCCCATTCTGGTATTGACAACATACACGCCCAACTGCACATCATACCCTGTGTCTCAGGATGATATGCTATGTGGCTCATGGACAGGACACACAGTGAGGCCAGCATACCATAGTACCTACTACATGTCAGGTACATTTGGCATACCAAAGTCCTCAGTCATAGGGCCCCTCATGTTCAGTATATGCTTCCCTGCGGAACAGGCTAGCACAGGGGACTTTCCTTGCCTAGCTTTCAAACCCCTGCATACAAAGCACCATGATTGCTCCACCAGCTGATACTGACTCCATCCATATGGGTGTCGCTGTGACAGATACATAATATGACTATCATGGCATCAAGCTGCATGACACAAGGTGCATGCACATCACCTTTGCATTACACCATTCACCCACTGACTATCACATGGATGGTAGTCCCCTACATACATATCACATTGTACATGTTTGCAGTACACACATATGTCGCACCCACTCCTGTGGTTACCGTATTGCCACTGTGGCGTGGATATCCTTCTACGTGGCCACACCTATCTGTACTAGGTGTGTAGCTGGTACATAGGTACACATTGTACCTCTGAACTCAAGAAATCTACACACATTCAAGGGTACACCACCACATTTAGGGTGTACTTTACACAACAGCTACAGCTTTACATGACACAACATTAACACACCATGACGTTTACTGAGCTCTGACAGTTTAAATATGCGGCTGCACTATGGACACCACATCTGTACACATTTGCATACTACATACTCAGGGGTGACCTCTGCTGATCAGACAGGGCCCATGTCCACAACATTATTAATGGATATACTCCTCATACGCGACATAAGCAGAGGCCACTGTGAGCAACATGCTCATGGATATGTGCACACACGCCACAATGAGTGGGATGTGCTTGTGGGTTACATTCCCAAACCGGACACTCACCATGCTTTGGAACATAAGTCCTATGTACATCACGCAGGGACACTCAGTAGCACTGTTCATGTGATTCCTCCCTTGGTGTTTGGGAGACACATGTAGGCCTGGGATCACTGCAGTGGCTGTACTGTGCAGAGGTGCAGGTGACACATGGCTCTGCTGTTCACAGGACACTACCCTAGAGAGGTGCCCCTAGTGTGAACACTGTAGTTGTGCTTACACATGGACTAGCCAGACTGCATAGTACCACACTATGCACATGTGAAGCTATTACATGTCCTTTGTGCATGGTTACTTGGTAGCCCTTCCATTTAGATTAGCTATCATGCTATTACAATGTCCCATGCCTACAAGCCATATGTATCCTGTTATTGTACATACCAATAGGCGATACCTGTGGTATGCATGATATGCCTGTTATGCTGTGTAGAATATCTGTCATATCTACCTATAATACTATACATTACACATATTTCACATAGTATCCCATAATGCAAAGCATACTTGCACAGCGGGACCACCTTAGATATGTCATTAACATTATATGCCCATACACATGCGTGCTGTGACAGTATATCAACATATACTATCCCCTGCTATGGCACGTCCTTGTTGGACATACCCTACCACTGACGGCGGGTTGTATGGAATTGTTCTGTTTAACGCCCTCATGTAGCATCCCTTGTGGTGTCTGTGCTGTGCACCTTGTGTCCCACTGCTGGACACACAGTTTCTACAAGCATTAGTATGCTCAGGAAGACATCACTACATAAATACCTTTCCCCACTTTATGCATTGCAGACACGTTTAATTAATGCAAACCAGGCTATACATACAGTACAACTAATTAATACAGATCATGCTATACATAACCTTACATATCAGGCGTTCTACATACCTTGTTGTCATTACGGCGTTTCGTTTCTATCTCTCTCACAGTGTTTCAACTGGTATTCGGTATGAGCATACGGTTTGAATGTCTGGCAAGTCATCCTTATATACGTCGATACCTGTAACATGTGGATTCATCCCACCAATTGGTGTTCCTGAGTGACTAATTACTTGCATATCAGTTGTGCAGCTACTCCATTCACCAATTACGCGGCAACAGTGGGGTATAATTGGATTCTCCACTTGGGCGTTGCCTATTTGCCCTACCTTCGCGTAGACGGTCTGTATTGTGTTTTGTTATGTGTAACTGCAACTGCTATGCATGGAGAAAAGTATACTTTGGATTCATGTCCCCCGTGGATTGTGTGTGACAGGTAGAGTATTTGGTTCAACATGTGGGTGTACCTGTCATCCCAACATCTGATAACGGAGTATTGCAAACAAAACCTGTAACATGGCTGTTTGTTCCATTATACAACGCCTGCAATTTTGCATGACGCCTTTAATTGTGTCTCTCACACGGTATGTTGAGGGTTCTGCAGATGTAATTGACTGACTGGATGTTTGTGCTGCTATTACAGTCTGTATTGCTTTAGTTTCTAGTGTGGGGGATGTCAGTGGGTGTATGTAGCATATACAGGTTTGTGGGCCTTGCATTTCTACATAATCCGTATATATGTGTGTGCGCTCTGTCCCTAATTAGAGAGCTAGCAGTCAGTAGACTTATGTTACGGGATTGTACATTGGGCCATTGCTAATTGGTTTCTATATCATCTGCAGGTGAGCTTGCTACTTGTATACCTCCGTAATTGCAGCGATATATCAAGGGATATGTGTAAGTGACAGCTATCCCTTGTATTTCTGCCCCAGATATTTGCAGTCATTGTGGTTGTGTTGGTAAAAGAGCCTGTTTGCCATGGGTTGCCACCTTTTCATATGGTCATTGTTGGACACTTGCGGGACACACAGCAGTGTTTACAGGCCAACACATAGCCACAGTCAGTACACAGGTTAGCACATACTTTTATCCTCAATACATACCTATTGTTGTGTGACTTTGGCTAATTATCATATTGCATGTAACATTTACGTTTCTTACATACAGGCATAACTATTAAATATGACTGTTGCATTATATATGGGACATATTTATGTCCTACCATCTCGGACATTTGCCGTTTGTACTGTTTTATGTCAGGACACACCTGCCCAGGGTGGGGCTGTCCCTCCTACTGTGGGACAGGTAGTAACCGTATGCCTACGGCTAGCTATACCCACACCTACCGTACTGATCTGCCTCTGACTTGGCACTAACAAACACATGTTGCGGACACACGCACACACATTACAGTCACGCAGAGATGCACACGGCACCCTTAATGCACACTTACACAGCCTATGGCACTCACAGACAGAGTTTAACACAGTACCTACGTGGACCGCAACACCGGCAGCGGTGACTAACTGTCCCTTCTTATCATCATACTATTACTCGCGGCTGTAATGTTCCGGTACTGTGTTCTTTTGGTATTTCAGCCTCGTGGTTACGCATGTTGGTATGTTACACATTCCATGGTTGGCGGTATCCTATTTATTTGTACCTCCAAGGTGTTATGAATGTCGTTGAACTATCTATTATATTTGCAGATATCGCTGAATCCATCTATATCACCATATATCACTCTATTGACCTTTCTATCTGTATATATATATATATATATATATATATATATATATATATATATATATATATATATATATATATATATATATATATATATATATATATATCTATATATATATATATATATATATATATATATAGATAGATATATATATATATATATAGATAGATATATATATATCTATATATATATATATATATATATATATAGATATATATATCTGGCGGGGAACATGACAGGCGCACAGCACCACCATATTCTGTAAGGCTCATGTACTGTTCAGGTGTTGGCATTCCGTGTTCCACTAGCTGTTGTGTTTACAATGTTTGAGGGCTGCCTATGTAGGAGTCACACATTGGGCCACCTATACATTACAATCTACAGGTGGTCATGTTTGTGTGCCATCCATTTTACTGTGTGTGCAGGTGAAGAGGTGTCAGTCCATAGGGGCCTACACTGTCAGAGTATGTGCTATACGTTCCCTCTTTGCCAAGGTGTAGGCATATTGGGCACACCTCCATCTGCCTACTGGGGCTGGCACAGTGTGTTCATGGTCTGAATCCCTCTGTGCCTGTAATGGCCTTGGCAATTGCGGTGGGCTATGAGGGCCTTCACCATTTTGTCCCTGCTGCAGCTGCTTCTGCAGGATCATATTATGTAGCATGGCACATACTATGATGATGTGGGCACACGTGCCTGGAGACTACTGCAAGGCTCCACCAGATGTATCCAAGCACCAGAACCGTGATTTCAGCATCCCGAACACACGCTCTATGATGATTCTGGCTTGTGCTTGTGCCTCATTATGGCGTTCTTGCATGAGTGTATGTGCATTTCTGATGGGAGTCATCATCCACGGCTCCGGTGCATAGCCAGCATCCCCCACAAGATGGCCATGTGGGATGTCCCCCCTGACAAATACCTGATACAGCTGTCAGGCATGCCAGATATGGGAGTCATGGTAGCTTCCAGGGCTGCCAGCACACACATCCATGATAATGCCCTGGGCATTGCACACAACCTGGCAGTTGATGGAGTGGAATCCCTTGCGGTTTATGTAGCGCCTACCATGCTCACCGGGTGGTGACTTGATTTGTATGTGCGTGCAGTCTATTGCACCCAGTACATCTGGGTAGTGTGCCACATGATGGAAGTGGCGCATATTGCTGGCCAACACCTCCTGAGTTCTGGGGAAGTATATCTGCTCATTGGCATGTGGTAACATGGCAATCAGGAACTGGTGTAGTACCCTGGATGCTGATGCCTGTGAGATACCCATTATATCTCCAGTTGGCCTTTGAAAGGTACCTGTGGCCAGTATTCGCAGGCTTACACATACCTTCATGTCCACTGGGATGGGTTCCCCTCTGTTGTGTCTGGTTCTCAGGCGTGGCCGGCACAGCTCCACTATTTGCTGTAAGATGTCCCTGTCCACACCCTGTAAGGCTCTACTATCTCCAGGTCATGTAGCCCCTGGTAGGTTACCCTTGGTCTGAACACTCTCCTTCTCCTCTGTGGCCTGCAGTGGTTGTTGGCATCATCCTCCACAACACCGTCAGTCTCTAACACATGCTGATGAATCACAGCTATGGCAGCTCCCAACATGTACATTTAAAAAGTTCCCCGTGTGTTTACACCTATGGTGCGGTGTTTGGGAATACACAGGTGTGTGTTGGGTGCTTTCACACTTTATACTATTGTGCTGTGAACACTGATGATGTCATAGGGTGTGTATGTACGATCGTAGCTACAGGGTATCTTATGTGTTTTACTGCTAGAACTACTATTGTTGTGCCTTTGGTGTTGAATTACATTTGCCTGCTGTGGATTACCTCTTGACCTTCCCTTTACATTTCTACACGTTGCACCTACCATTTTCTGGCGTGCATCCTGCAGCCTACTTTCATTTGTACTTTCCTGGACCTGGCGTATCTTGCATTATGTGTGCTACTGCCAGTCTGCTGTCTGTTTGCTTTGCTCTGCTGTGTCAGGTCTCCTATCTTTGCAATCCAATACCTCCCCTCCTTTCTTTGCATTCCAATGCCTCCCCTATCCTGTTTTGCAGGTTTCTGCAAGCAGACTTGTCAGCTGCCATCGATTGGCCTTCGTGGGTAGATTGGTGTTGATTGCTCATTAGTACTCCAATTACCCTACTTCCGCATTTCCTTCTTTTGTTCCCCTGACCTTCCTGTTTCTGCTATTGTTTGCGGCGCGTGCGTCCGATTACTGGGTTTCGGGCACGTTTTCCTCCCCGTACACATGCGCTTTTGGGCACCATGTGTGCTCTCAGCTAAACGATTCTATACCTTCCTCCCCACCCCTGTCCTGCAGCTTTGCTTAGCAATGGACAGGCCAGATTTGCTTTACTCCAATGTGCTTACTGCTACGGTGGCACACCCCTCTGCTGATGTCATGTATCCCCTCTGAGCCACTCCTCGGTGTTATACCGCTGCGCCGTATGGTACAACCTTCATCTGGCAGGACATTTGCGATTCAGTATTATCTGCCTCATTTGCATGGCATTGACTACTAATTCATAGTTACCGCACCGAACACTATGGCAGGCCCTTAGCAACCCTTGCACCTTGGTTGTGGTGTTCCATGCCTACCATTGTGTATTATGCTGTAAACCTGATTTCTATTATGTTGCAATTTTATGGCATTTTTATATTATTTCTTTATGTTACAGATTCCGCACACATGCCCTGCGGTTGTGCTGTGTGTTACTGTGGACATGACATTAAATGTTGTTATTTAAATGTTATGCATCTTTTCTTATGCCATTGGCTGTTTATTTCGCCATTGGCATATGTTAACGTTGTGATACCTGGGTCTGGCCCTCTTCCATAGCTCCGATGTTGTGTTTGGGAAAATGTAAACCGTGTTTTTTGGTTTACATTTCCGTGGGCTTACCCTACACCTGCACCACTTCATGAATCACTATATGCCTTCATTTGCATGGTGCGACACTGCACATGGGGTGATTAGCATACCTAAGCTGGGGGCTGCACAGTTCTGGCGTACACCGGTAGTGCACGTGGAATTGGATCGTATCTGAATCGCTCGACGGCCATATTTGGTGTTATACCCCCTACGCTATGCCTGTGCCTGGCGCAAGCTTCATGAATCCCAGGGACTATGTGTGCCCATCCCTCATTCGTACTTCCCAACCCTCCCCTTTGACAGTTAGCTTTACCCGTGCCTGCGTGAGAGCACAGTCTGCAACATATCACTCAAGAGTACCTCATTACTAGGAACATACCTCATTTGGGTTCTTAAATTCTTAATGTTCCTCAAGGTTCCACATTGAAAGGGCCTGCGACACAATCAGTGTTAGAAATTTTAAACTGCTATCCATGGTAAATAGAACTGAGTCATATCAATTTATTAACAGATCTTATCCATAAGTAAAATCAGCATATTTTAACCATCCTATTATCTTCCTAGTTGAGCTTGCTAATCAGCTGTTAGGATGTGCTCCACATTTTGCCCATTTGTTCAACATTATGAGGGCTAGTGTTTACTCATTTTGGAAATGGAAGGTTGAGCGGTGTGGTCTGCACTAACCTAATCCAAGCTCAGCCAATGCCCAAATCCAGCAAACCACCAGGAATAAGCCTACTGTCTACCTAGTTAGTCTTATATGCAGAAGCTGTGTAAAACACCCTCTAGTCGACAGAATTAAAACAATATATTTCAAATACAGACAGTTCTAGTCTGTAGGAAATGTTACAGTATAGTAGCTTTACTATACCTAATACCCGAATAACTATTTAACCTAGCAAACATTGCTTCACAACCCCCCAAGCAAATCAATCCAGCAGCCTTGGATTGAATACAGTTTATTTATTTATTTATTTAAACATCAGGAGAAGCCTTAAGTGGACGGCGCATGTGAGCTGGCTCTACTCGTACCACCTCAAACCCGTCTAACAAACCAACGCACCTCCAATTGGCCAACACAGCACTGTCAACAATAGGACAGCTTCTGGGAAGGAAAAGAAGAAACTCCACCACCCAACCCTTCTCCCCGCCAAATGTCTTAACGACCCAACGATCGCCACAGTGCAGATGGCCACCCACCCCAGTCACCACTGTAGCACACATGTGCAGGTAGCACCTGACAACAAAAGGCCACAGCCCACGAAAATCCAGTCAAGTTGGCACCTCACCCCCAAACAAACATCCCAGCCACCAAGAGACACTTCCCCGCACCAGACCCCCACGTCTGACCCTGAAATGCACTACCACAAAAAAGTCAGACCTGCGGCCCAATGAACACAAACACAGAGTGCAACCCAGGCCACCGAGACCACACACATACATGTGTACTTCCAGACAAACAACACACAAACAAGTGCAAAGCAGCAGAGCAAAACGAGAACAACGACACAAATAAATGCTGTTGAGATGAAGTGAATGCAATCAAACAATGTGGACAAAGCCCACAATAGTCTTTTTTTTTCAATGCCTATGTATATTTCTGCACACCTGCTCACAAGGTAGCAAAATATCTTCTTTATTGCTGGTCATAAAACTGCATTAACAAGGGGAAAGAGATATTTGCCACTGTATCTAACAAATCTGAGCATGAGCTCAAAAAGAACAACCATATCCATTATAGCTTCCTGGAATGGTAACAACAAAATAAAAACAGCATTGAAATAAACTGAAAATAAATTCTATCCAGTTGCACATAGAACAGACAGATAATATGACCCTCCATTTGTGGTGTTAACTAAAGTGCAAACACGAGCATAAAGGAAAAACACTCTTCACTATTCTTTCATTGAGTAAAGCATAAAATAAAAAAAAAAAAAACACTACCACTGCTTGTCTGCTTATTGTTTTAATATTCAGTATTGTAATCACAGGATGCACAGTTTGAACCTAGCTATGATTATGACTTCCATCTGTACAACATCATTTTCCTAATGAAGATCTGCTGTCATGAAAAAAGCACCTCTGTGAACACACAAACTTTAACACGTGGGCTACCACTGCTTGTTGGTTACTACTTATGTGGGTGCCTATGGCTCATGAAACCCTTCCCCTTTTATGGCAGGAAAATGTTAAGGTTGTGAAAGCAAAGAGTAAATTCAATAAGAAAACCAAATTCTTTCTTCTAGAGGCCAGGAAGCTCATAGAATAGATCAACTCCAAAGCAACGGTGACCACTCATCCCACTCCAATATTCCATGCAAGAGGGTTTTCTCTCTTCCTTTCCCCCTTTTTTTCTTTTGCCTGAGAATAATCCACACCACCGAGATGCGCAGCCAGACACGAAAGTACCACAAAGGCCCATGTCAAGGAACAATTTCAATATTGCTGCCTCAACTACCCGCAACTGCAAACCACTCAATAAATGGGAACAAAACTCACTGTGCATGTGCCACTGGCAACCACCACTCACAGGCAACTCAACCACTACCCAGTAGCAGCACCACACTCACAACAGCGCTCCTTGCAGAAGCCGAAAAAGCAGCAGAAACCAACTGAAGTCAAGAGCAACCCCAAGGTGAAAGCCCCAGTGCAATCTCCTGGCCAACAGCAAATGATGTGCTCCCCTTGCACCCCGGAATGCCTGCAATCTCCCTAAATCCCAAGCTAGCTCCTCACAGAAAAAAAAAAGAAAAACACCAACACTCCATGAGGCCAGAACTGCACTCCACACCTGCTCCACACATAAACATCACCCATATACACTGCAACTTAATTTCCCATACCAAACCCTGCCAATCGAAGGCCACCACACCACCCATGCCAACAGGTAGTTTCGGATGTAAACTAACATTAGCAAGTTCACGACAAAATGTGATTGCCTACCCAGCTACACTTGTCTAAATCTCTTAGGCCCTTCCCATCCTTATCTCATTTCCTCCCAACCATCCCTGCCTCCACTTAACCCTTTCACCTCCCCAACCCACTTAACTCCCCCTGATATCAACCTAACCCCCCATGAAGATGTCCCAGGACAACTTGGTTTGTTGCAAAACTTCATTTCTATTATTTTGCTTGCTAGTTACACCAAGGCCCACTCTCTTTTAATAAGATTATATATCCACATTTCCTCCACTCTCCCTGCTATTACACCCACCCTTTCTTTTCTGTGGGCCTAGGACTAAATACCCCTTTGACTGGGTCAGAAGACCCACCTATGCAGCCACAGACAGAGTATGGTATGAATGCCATTCTGGTTACCATCTCTGTGACCATGACCAGTGATGAGATGAAAATGGTATAGGGAGAGAAACAGAGAGAGAAAGCGAGAGGTGGAATGCCTGAAGTTGATGGAGAAATCACCATCTTTATACCCATATTGTTTATACTTATTGTAGATCATTGAGTGTAATGTTCCTATTGAGCCACTGTAGCTAGATATCACATGCATATAAGTACTGAGCAAGTGCGAGAACAGTGCCTTTTCTGCAGTCATCCAGAGTGAACACAGGTATGAATGGAGATGCACATGCAAGTGTGCTTGACATAACGTGTGAATCAGTCAGCCTGAATATACATGTTCCAGTTACAGTTCCTGACAATGTTTATGTACTGATTTAATTGCTGGAACCTGTGTTCTGAGAGACTGCCTTCCAATCATTCTGCAAATATACAGAGCTGAGTATATTGTTTTGGTTTTAGAGTTTGTTAATTGTTGCTTAGATCTCTGTTGAAACTGTTGCCTCCCTGTTCTGAGAGACTGCTTTCCAATCTACCTGCAAATATATAGAGCTGAGTATATTTTTTTGGTTTTAGAGTTTGTACTGTTAGTCGTTGCTTAGATCTCTGTTGAAACTGCCCCCCCCCCATTTTCTGCCTTGTCTTCAGTTGGTATAACTGGTTTTTACAGCTTATGTGTAATCTAACTCAAAGATCACTTGCATAAAATTAGACCTGTTTGTAACAGCCTGCATTTAATTGCTGGAACCTGTGTTCTGAGAGACTGCCTTTCAGTCTAGCTGCAAATATACAGAGCTGAGTATATTTTTTTTGTTTTAAAGTTTGTTAATTGTTGCTTAGATCTCTGTTGATACTGTTGTCTCCCTGTTCTGTGAGACTGCTTTCCAATTTATCTGCAAATATACAGAGCTTTGTATATTTCTTTTGGTTTTAGAGTTTGTGCTGTTAATTGTTTCTTAGATCTCTGTTGAAACTCCGCCCCCCCCCCCTAATTTCTGCAGTGTCTTCAGTTAGTATAACAGTTTTTTACAGCTTGTGTGTTATCTAACTCAAGGATCACTTGCATAAATTAGACCTGATAGTAACAGCCTGCATTTAATTGCTGGAACCTGTGTTCTGAGAGACTGCCTTCCAATATATCTGCAAATACACACAGCTGAGTATAGTTTTTTTTGGTTTTAGAGTTTAAAATTGTTGCTTAGATCTCTGTTGAAACTGTTGTCTCCCTGTTCTGAGAGACTGCTTTCCAATCTATCTGCAAATATACAGAGCTGAGTATATTTTTTTTAGTTTTAGAGTTTGTACTGTTAGTTGTTGCTTAGATATCTGTTGAAACTGTTTTCCCCACCCCAACCCACCCCCTATTTTCTGCCTTGTCTTCAGTTGGTATAACTGTTTTTTACATCTTGAGTGTTATCTAACTCAAGGATCACTTGTTTAAAATTAGATCTGTTAGTAACAGCCTGCATTTAATTGCTGGAACCTGTGTTCTGAGAAACTGCCTTCCAATCTATCTGCAAATATACAGAGCGGAGTATATTTTTTTGGTTTTAAAGTTTGTACTGTTAGCTGTTGCTTTGATCTCTGTTGAAACTGTTTTGTCCCACCCACCCTACCTATTTTGGGTTTGTAGTTTAAATTTGGTGGCTTTTGCAGTTGCCCACCCCACTTTTGATTTGATCTGGGACACTCCCCCAGTCCCATCTCTTTACCACATTCTACCTAATTAACTCATTCTGCACTTGCTTTTTAGTCCTTTTTAATTTAATTGCATTTTGTAAACTGTGTTTGGTCTAATATTGCTACATACTCAAGTGTGCTAGCTTGCACTGCATGTGAATTGTTTTTACTACTGTTTTTGCTACTTTTCTGTAAAAAAACTGTAAGCCTGTTTGCTGCCTTTTCTGTAACTAGTGTTTCAGATACAGATTTGCTGTATCCAGGACTGTATGTAAGCTTCTGATTCCCCCACACCCCAAGCCTTTCTGTGTTGAAAGGAAGCCTTCTAGCTTATCAATGGGAGTGGTAAGCACTAGGTAACCTGTCTGCCACATAAGGAGTGGTTCTGGCCCAGAAAGTGTAGTTATTGGCCATTTGGGCAATCTCTTCCATCCCTCTCAACTTTCTGATTTGAAAGCCTGCATTTGCACTTGTTTCTGTCCTGTAACGCATCTAGTGCATACAGATTCTTAGTTTTAGCACTTAAATTTGCTTAGTCATGCTCAGCTCTTGTTCAGAACATGTAAGCACTAAATAAGCTACTAATTACTATAGCAGTCAACCTTCATTACCTAGAGGAATACAATTTTTGTACTTACTTTTCTCACTTGCTTAGAGAAAAACAGCTCTTGTACTCACTTTCCTCACTTATCTAGAGGAAAATAGTTTTTTATTCAGGCATGTCTAAGGATCATCTCCCAGTGTTCTCTCCTGCCTATCTGATGAATCTGGGCATCATGAGGCAATGTAGAAATTGCCTCATGTACACAGACAACCCTCTTTTCCTACCACCCAACACTAGAACCTGTGAGAGATGCACTTATCTAGCCAAACTGGAGGTAAAGCTCTCTCCAACCAAGACTGAACTTGACAGTCATGAGGAGAAGGTAAACATTTGCATCACACCACACTCATCACATAGTCTCACTAAATCTACACCACCAAAATCCACACATAGTAACACCAAAACATTCACTGAGGCTTTCAATAATAATCAATCTGAGCAGCAGAGACCTCCAAAGCAGAAATGCAAGCAACCTCCATCCCCCAACACAACCCAAATGACACATAGCCCACAGACTCAGTGTGCCACTCAACCACAGCCAATATGGCAAAACAACGTACCCAACACACTAGTCATAGGTGACTCTATAGTCTGTCACACTGATGTCCCACTCACCAGGCTAAACAAGGAGAAGGTTACTGTCAGATGCCTGTTGGGTGCCAGGATCCGCCACATAACCCACGCACTCAGGATACTCCACAACAAGTACAAATATGACTCTGTCATTGTCCATGTTGGTGTGAATGACCTGAGACATACCTCCCTGGACTACATGAAAAGAGACATGGAAGAGCTCTCCAATCTTGTAGCCCATGCAGGTATGACCTTAGCCCTGAGTAGCATTCTGCCATTCCCCAGAATGATACTGCAGTACAAGGACAAAATGATTGACTTCAACAATTGGCTAAGCTTCTGGTGTCATTCTAAAGGGATCCAGTATCTGTCTGCTTGGGATGACATGATCGACAGACCATGATGCATTGCCACAGATGTCCTGCACCTGTCGCCCCTGGAATTCCAGATACTGGCTAAGGCTCTTGCTGCTCCTATAGTGCCTTTTTTAGGCAAGGTTCAAATAACAAATTCACCACTGTAACAGGAACAGGCAAGCAAAAATTGAGGGTAATGCTACTCAATGCTAGAAGTCTAAATCTCAAAATGCACTCACTTGAGGCACTCCTTAAAATGGAGAACATTGATATCTGTGCAGTGACTGAGACCTGGTTCAACCCCTGCACTACCAAGCTATAACTCATACCACACTTTTCAGCCATGTAACCTGGACAGAAACACCAAAGGTGGAGGTGTGTCCATATTCTTTGAGGATATCCACACCTCCAGGCTAGTTGCTCAGCATAATGCATCTGAGGTTATCCAAGTGCAACTAACTCTGGGCAAAACTGCAATCCAAATTGTAGCTTGCTACAGATTCCCCACCATGCCCTAGGATTCCACTCATCTTTTCTTGACGTACTGGAAGATATTAGGGTTCAACCAAACACCCTAATAATGGGTGAATTCAACTACCCCACCATTAACTGGGAAAACTACTCATTTAGCAACTCCTTAGCTCAACGCTTTCTGGAATTCATAAACTCCAGTGCCCTGGATCAACCTATCCACACCCCCACCACGAGCAACAATATCCTAGACCTAGTCATTACCAACATGAGTGACTGGTGTTCCACACCTGAAATCAACTCCTCGTTGGTCCAATCTGACCATAAGCTAATCACCCTTGATATCCACATCCAACCCCCACTCCTCATTAAGGAAACTATGGCAAAACATTTCTCCAAAGCCAACTTCATGCTTCTTAAGACAGAAGTGGTGAACTTCATGACACCCATGCAGATGGACAATACAGTTACAAATGCTGAATCTACACAAATGCACTCTATAAGCAATTACATGAGTGCATGGATCATGCCATCCCAAACAGAACCACAACGCTATCTTCCAAAAAAGGAAGCCAGTCTGGTGGTCCCCTGCCATAAACTGTACAACAGTAGGAAGAAACTGTTGCAAAAGAGAGTAAAATCCCATGAGTGGAGGAGCTCCCTAGTCAGCCTCAGTAAGAAGCTGAAATCCCTTATAAGATCCTCCAAAGCTAGCTATGAAAACAAAATCACCACTAATTCTAAGGACAACCACAAAGCATTCTATAGCTATGTCAAGAGCCTCGATGGCAACACCCAGATCTGCTCTGAGTTACAGCACAATGGCACAACAATTACAGAACCAACTGATATTGTCAACATCCTGGCAGATAGGTTCAGTGCTAACTTTACCCCCCACCTCTAAAGGACCCATATCTATACAGGAAGAATTCAGAGTCCCTGTAATCACAACTACACAGGTAAAAGCTGCATTCTCTAAAGCCAAAAACGCAGCATCCATAGGACCGGACAACATCCCAGGCTGCATTTTACAAGAACTTCAGAATGAACTGGTGCCCCACTTAAGCACTATGTTCAATAATAGCCTCGCATCAGGCTTTGTGCCCAATGAATGGCACACAGCAACCATTATCCCACTCCACAAAGGGGGAGCCACCACTGATCCTGGGATCTATCGACCTATTAGACTGATGGGACTGGTCTGCAAGGCCATGGAACGTATCATCATGGAAGTCATAAACAAAGACATTGATAACCTCAAAACTCTTCTACTGGTTGTCGGTGTGTTGCCCTGCAAAGTCTGACGTCTCTACATACAGGTCCTATAGGGTTGCCACATTTTCAAATGGCCAGAGTGGGACATGTTCTGTAGAAATGTCAGACATTTCAGGACTAAATATACCTACAGCCATGCATAGTACAGGCTTACACTTATTTGCACAAATAAAAGCTTAATCTAGTTGCATTTCAATTGCTTATGCTACTTCACATAACATATAGAAGTGTCATATATAAAATATCTGTTGTATGCAATTATTAATGAAACGTAGAATATAATAATGTCCTGTAATCTGGACATGTGCTATGTTCTGATTATTTTCGCACTGTCCCTCGCAAAGTGGGCAGGTGGTAGCCCTAAAGTCCTACCTTGGCCAATTGAGAAGGTGGCAAACCTATAATAGGTATGCGGTAGCATGACCCGTCCAATGGATGTGGCTACCACAACCCAACTACTCGTTTGTAATGCAGGGTCTCGGTTCCCATGTCTCAGCCAGACAGGAGCAGAGTGTATGCGGAACACACAAATATGATTAATTCACTGGACAGGCCGCTGATTCCGTACAGTCGAACGCCATGCCTTCGCCTAATGGGCAGCCATTCCTGATACTGTAGTCATGTAGTCCGATGTGATAGGCATTACAAGGTCGGATCAGATTGTAAGAGGAAACACAGTTATGAATGATTCACCGGACAGGCCACTGATTCTGTACAGTTGAACGCCATGCGGTCGCCTAATGGGCAGCCATTCCCAATACTGTAGTCAGGAGTGGCCTTAGGTCAACTGATGCCCTAGGCAGAGGGCATAATGGCACCCCCACCACACCACCCAGTGCCCCCATCCTGGTCTACCTACACCAAATAAATACTAGTAAAGTGCCCCCACTAAAGTGGCACCTTAGGCGGCCACTTAGTTGGTCTATGCCTAAGGCTGGCTATGACTGTAGTCATGTAGTCCGATGTGATAAGCATCACAAGATATGCCTAAGAGGAACACACGAATATGAATGATTCTCCGGACAGGCTGCTGATTCTGTACAGTCGAACGTGATGCCATCACCTAATGGGAGGCCAATCCCGATACTGGAGTCATGTAGTACGATGTAATAGGCATCACAAGGTAATATTCTGGTCCTCACTCACACCCAGAGGTGTGAGTGACAGATGCAAGCACCAATGCCGGTGCATTAGCAAGTGCGGGACTGAGCGGGTGTAAGCAGGTTTGGCTACCAGTATGCAAGTATTGCATTGGTTAAGCAATGTAAAGGCTAATCGAGCGTAAGAGGCTGTAACCAGAGGATATCATAGAGCGCAGTCATTCAACAGTATAGGAATGTATCCCATCATGTAGATGTATATGTGAGTGTTTATGTCCAGCATATAGGTACATACATATATAGAGATGTATCAGGAACATACCATGTGGCAACAAAGCATTACAAACGAATGAAACGGGGAACACCAGCGACACCTGTATTATGTAGTGGTGTTGCTCTATGTGATCACAAGACTCCCTCAGACAGACATGTGTCAGTCATACATGCAAATAGTTGTACGTTGGCCGTATACATCACTCTGTGCATATAATGTACATTAACACAACAGTACCTGTCCAATCAATATGTGTGAACAGTATTCCTGCAATGTGCTGTGTGCAACATCATCATCATGATAAAGGTAAATGGGGTAACCATAGAGGGACCGGTAGTGTTTTGTGTACAATGGGGTCATCCTCCTCACATGTACCTGGACCATATAGGAGGGATGTGCATACCAGGACCGTGTGCCTGAGGGACAGTGGTGAGGATAACAGTAGTATGTCATGATGCATATTACAAGGGTTTCATGTCTCCAGTGGGTACGTGTGTGTAATGCACAGCTATGTATAGGGCAGATTGTGTCCTAGGAGCCGAATGGCCTTATGTGTCTGTAGGTGAGGGTCAGATGTTGGGGAAGGAGTGTAGATATGGCCGTGGAGGATAGGTAGGAGCACAGAAATGACAGCATACAGGGTTGGTATATGACACATGTGGGGCGGGATACACCCTGGATGGGGATGGGTCTTCGGCATTCAAAAGCCCATGGGAACAGTGAGACGGAGATCTCCAGCCATGGGCAAATGCCACTGAACCTACACAGCTGCAAAGGAGGCAGTGCTGGGGGCTGTCCAGGAGGGGCAGCATCACCCTGTAAATGTGACACTCTGTCCTTGAACTGGTGTATCTGGCTTCATAACCCCTTAGGGAGCCACCTACGCAACATGTCTGGGACCGCACAACAGCAGATATGTAGTCTGGTTCTGTTCCCAAGGGGGACATGCTCCATCCTCAGTGGTGGTACCACCAGAAGGGGGTGCAGAGCCAACAGAGGTTGATGTTAATGGCTGCTCCCCAGATGTGCCAGTGCCTGGTGCCTTGGTCAGCTGAAATAGGACAGGAGAATCTGCCGGGACCTACCAACCCCTTCAGCCTATGGTGTTGCATTTTAAACCCACGTATGGCTTAGTGATAGACAACAGCATACAGAATTACCTATGACAGTATGCATAGATATCACCAGCAACCCAACACAACAGATGATATACATTTGCAGAGGGAGCACAACACATGCATATATACTGCATGGCAACTGTACAATGTGTAGTAAAAGTGTGATCGCAGCTATGAACAGTTGCCCATCATTGGCTTGTCACTGGGAATAACACACAGTGTCAGTCATACCACTGGCTCATGTGACACATGTCCAGTCAGGGATACGATGGCAGTAACACATCCCTATCATCATGTACTGTCTGCAATCCCCACACTTTGCTTCTGCTGTGCACAGAAGTGTGTTCAGTGTGTAACACAGGAAACAAATGGTTGCACACACTGACCTGTTCACAGATGGCCCTACAGATGGGGTTCCGTCATGAGCAG
This sequence comes from Protopterus annectens, assembly GCF_019279795.1. Classification (NCBI taxonomy): domain Eukaryota; kingdom Metazoa; phylum Chordata; order Ceratodontiformes; family Protopteridae; genus Protopterus; species Protopterus annectens. Next base: position 1,969,382,515 of record NC_056725.1, on the reverse strand, counting down.
AGTACTGTCATGCCTGTATTTTAACATGTAGAATAGCCATTACCACACACATGTTAAACAGGCAGTAGTCTCAATGCAGCATAGCTACACTTACATGCTGTAGTTGTGTGGCACATTACCCTCCTGTCATTAGGCTATTTCCCACTGTGGAAAATGATTGAGGTACATCCAGATATCATCTGCGATGCTGTATCAGAACACCACATCAAAGTACCACTCACAGCGACTGTCATGGCCAGATAATAACATGTTTCCCTAGATAGCGTACTGTGTTTATCATGCGGATGGCTATGGGAACACCATCACAGCTGTACCACATGCAATCAGCTAGTGGAGGACTGGAATAGGTGCAGAGGCCATCACCTGACCATTTCCATCTGTTACAATACACATGCAGCTGCTGTGCAGGTGTACACCTTCACATCCACCAGAGAGTGTGTGTGCGGGACAGGCAATGTACAACAGGGAAGGGCTTGGAGACTTAACCATAAGCATCATCTGCCACACGCTAAATAATACAGGGGCAAACTCCTGACTGCTCATTACTATTACATGTGCATGATGTTACTACATGTGCCACAGAGGCAGCATGTTGAAGTGCTGTAAGAACATGTGTGTAGGTGAGGGAGTGCCATCTGCAACAGATATAGTAGACATACATTAGGTGTGGCACACATGTCAGTCCACGTGAACGGATGCCATTGTCACCACAACCACACTCTAATGGACACACATTGACACCTTTGCCAGGGTGGCAAATACACAATGTAACTACTTAGTTTGCCACACCGCAGTAATGCACAGGACCACATGCACCACAGGGGATATCTGGAGGTTCTATGGGCTAGGGCATGTGAAAGTGCTTGACAACCATTGGTATGTTGACAAGGTTTATACTGGGAGTGACTGTGGTTGGGAGCATCACAACGCACATGCAGACACAGAGTGCCAGTACTGACATGCAGGTATGCATTGCTCCATGGGTGTGTAGTGTTTGGCTGTGCAAGATGGCTGTACAAGGCTGGGTGAGGGGTAATCCTTGCCATTGCGTAACCTGACAATGGTGTGCAGTGCAAGGGTGTAATGTCTGCAATGTCCCACACAGATGGGTACTGCATTATCTGGCCTGACATCCTGGTTACCAATGTGTAGGGCCATAGCTTTGCAATGCATGCCATGTCTATGTTTGATAGTCCTTCACATAGACATTGCCTGAGATGTGCATGTCCCACAATACTGTACAGTGACATGTACAGGTGCACCTGGTTTGGCAGACACATGTAGTGTACACAGCCTGTTATACCCCGATATGCCAATACTGGCCTGGTGTGGCGAAACCTGCTTATAGTGAGCAGGTCGGTCCTGCACCTGCAAGTCCTGCATGGATAGAATGGACAGGTATTCCGTGGTGTCAGTGGCATGCGTCCATACAGGGCATATGTGTAAAGCATTGTCTGGCCTTAGTGGATCACATATGATGGCACCACATATGTCACAGCCATTCAGTGTGGAACATAGTGAAGGCACACTGTCCGCATATCTGTGCCTATTGTACCGCTGTACAGGGTGCCATGTCCTTTGCAGTCACACTATGCCTACTATCTGTCCTCAATGTGCATGTTACTAGCAACATAGTGGGATATCCTAGGCAAGGTTGCATGTGCATGGCACATGGGTGCGGGACATATACCGGATACTAGTAGGGCTGCATACTTAGTTCACCAGCCCTTTTGCCAGATGTATGGGTATGGCTTGCCAACACAGTGCCATGGCTGACTAACAGCTGTACTCCTCGTGAGGTGGCCAATGTGTCATAAGATGGATAATATATAGGAAAACTACAAAACCCACTCCTAAACATGTCCAATGGTAAGACAATCACGGACACATCTACACAGGCTCTAACAGACAAGCACACACTTACCATGTCCTGTATACAAACCCCTACCGTATCACACTGCAGCAACACGCATTTAGGGCATGCACTACAGCGAATACACACACACACACACACACACACACACACACACACACACACACACACACACACACACACACACACACACACACACACACACACACACACACACACACACACACACACACACACACACACACACACACACACACACACACACACACACACACACACACACACACACACACACACACACCAAGTGTGGGTCTAGAACACTGACCTAACTACTTTATTGCACTGCAGCATTACACAGTTACAAAACACGCTACCGAGATTACTGGGGCACAGCCCTCCCAGAGATGTATTTGTAGATGGGTGACATCATCGGCCTTGCTAATGGTGGGTATAAGAAATGTATGGAGTGTGGGCAGTCTAAAAGCAATTTAGAGTCCACCGGCAAACGGGGACAGACATACACACACACACACACACACACACACACACACACACACACACACACACACACACACACACACACACACACACGCCAGTGGCGCATACGGAATGTCTGCATGTTTACAGATTACTATTACAATACTACATACTTACGAATCATGCCAGACAGACTACACATGTCAAGGCTGTCATTATGACCATCTGGGAATGTGGACTTCAACAGGGATGCTGGCAGTTAAGATCTACATACCTGTGAACCTATGTGTTTAAAGTAGTAATCCATCCTGACCTGGAGTATGCCCATCTGTGGAATGGATGACTACTACCACTATACAGGGTTATAATGGCCATGCCCATACACAGAGGCACATAACCAACACAAGTTGTCACTTTGCATGCTCACACACTTAGTAGCACAGGGCCATTTGGAATGCATTATGTGTCCATCTACACAAGGATATACTGGGCATGCTCATACACTTAGTAGCACAGGAGGCATGCTCACACACTTAGTAGCACAGGGCTGGTTGGAATGTACTACTATGTGTCCATCTACACAAGGATATACTGGGCATGTTCATACTCCTAGTAGCACAGGGCAGACTGGGATGCACTCTGATGCTAAACATGGAGGGCCACAGTGGCCATGCTATTACAAGTAGACGTAAAGAACACATTGTAATGGGCTCTGGTGTTAGTAGTTGTCACTGTTAGCTGGAACACTGCTGTACATATATTTGACACTGGTCTTTTACACAACATCAACTGTCATTCTGGGATGACATAGCTGACAGTAGACAGGCCTTTTTCACATATCACATGCATCCATGATACAAGAGAGTGTGGATATTACCCAAGTCGCATCCATCCACACAGTGCCATTCCAAAGCAAATGTCCTAAATACAGGTTAACTCCCATACACCTACAGGACAGCTGCATTGTTTTCTTATGCTAACCAGTGCTAGATGTGTAGCGTCCATATTCATAGCTGGTCACTGTAGATCTAGCAATGGGGAGTACTGACATCTGTGCAGTAAGGGACACCTGGCTGATGTCTCTGTAGTGCACAATAGCACTATCACCATATACCTCAGAACCTAGCACTACCACCATATACCTCAGAACCAGACATGTGAGCCATAACACAGGTATGGACCACTCCAGGTGGTGTACCCACATACATAAAGGCTACTCACATTTACTGACCGGTCCTCCCATAAAAGGCATCACAGATGAGCCATGCGCAGGACACAGTGTCACATGCTGCATTCTAGGATGTAAACTGCAGACACCACCATGGCCATGGACCACCAACATGCAACCATACATGTTGTATGACATAGATGAGTACACCACCATGTGACCCTTGACCTGTGTACTGTACTAAGCTCTACATCAACTGTAGACAGTACAACTATGTGCAAGTGTGTGTTACTGTGTCGGTGAAGCAATGCAATGATAACATTGTCTGTGAACAGGTCAACTGTACACATACCAGGGGCCCTCGGTACTTTCCACTATTAGCAGATGTCTGTTGCTGTACACCAGTACACACTCTCATGTATGGATATGACATACATGCACCTGCCCTGGGTATGTACATGCCACACACACAACATACCTGTAAATAGCATAGCTGTTGTAGTTCTTTGTGTAAACAGGTGGCTACAGCCATTACACACATGCACATGGAATGTAGCTCCATGGCTGATGAATGCTAACAGTATATAAGTTGTGATATCAATGTTGACAGAGGTAACATCCCCTCTGTACTGGTCACCCATCATATCATACAACAGTCCATGTGTCATGTATGTCATTATACATATCTACCAATTGCAATGCCTACAAACATGACCAAATGTCAGGACTGTAGGACCTGCACACCTGTACACATAGTGTTGTGCATTCAGTAACATGCATGTGCAGTTGCTGATGTATGCAGGTGACATGTATCCTAGAACATCATCCAGCTGCAATGCAGCCTCAACATTGCCAACTGTATATGGTGATATGCTGAATGTACAGAAAGATGTACCACAGGTATGGATAGATGTGTTGAAACAACTAAGTGGTGGGGCATCTTTGCAAATTGATGTTTGCTGCAGACAGGTCACAGGTGTGTCACAAGCGGTCCTACAATACCCTGTGTAACTGGTAAGTAATGGTTTTGTTAATTGAAGGACATAACACACATCTTAGACAGCGGTCAGGGTGACAGCGAAGGTAAATCACTTGACACCTGTTAATAGATATGACGTCCCTAGTGCATATATCAGCATTGTTGGCACATGAAGCATCAGTTCAGTTTGTAACACATGCAATACTGCTGTACATCTGACATACATAACATGAGCTAGGCAGGTCTGAGATTCACAGTACTGGCATGTGTGGTTGCGTGTGTGTCCATATATGTCACTTATTGTGGGGAATGCATCTCAATTGTTACTCTCCTGTACACTAGTGTACACATCTATACAGACTGCAATGTAGAAAGTAGGACATAGGCAGGGCATGTATCTCACCCATGTGAGGTATCTGTACGTGCATGACATAGGTGTATTAATTACTGAATGCCACAGTGTGTGTATGTAGGGCTGTCTGGTCCCTGCCATGAGGGTGCATGTTACTGAACTGATAAGAACCCTCCCACCATCCAGGTGATGCATTCTACTATCCATGTTGATGTCCCTGATCTTAGGCCATACTGACTACCTGTACATGTGTATTCTCTGTGGCGTGTCATGTAGATGCACAGTACTGTAATGATGATTTGCACATAGGCAGGGGTCCTCATCCCACCAGTAGCAACTATGTGTGAGTGTGTGTTACTGTGTCGGTGAAGCCATGAGTGTGTGTGTGTGTGTGTGTGTGTGTGTGTGTGTTATAGTGTCACCGAATACATGTGTGTCAATACCTGGGTGTGTGGGTGCAGTTGTGTGTTGGCATCCTGTCATGGGAACGTGTATTACTGATTCTCATTGAGGCATTACACTTCCCACTGGCCTCTACCATTGTAATCAGCTCTCTTACCTCACCACTCCATGTAACTGTACCTGTGATATCACCCTTTATGGATGTCATGTCTGTGGCCACAGTAGCTTAATACACAGCTATCATGCTCTTGGAATGATAGACATATTTGTAACATGGGACATTCTCACTGGTATGTGGCAGCTACACGGTGCATGTTGGTATATTCATACATACCTGTGAGTAGTCCACATTGACATATGGGGCACTTAACTGCAAACACTGACATCCACCGGCACATGCAATTAGACCTGAAGAAGGACAGCAGAACATCATGACCAGCATGCATTTACTGTTGTTACACAAGACACATACTGTTAACAGTATTGTACACCTGTACTACATGGTATATCTGCTGCCTGTCAACAGTCCTCAACATTTGTAAACTACACATATCATTTTAGTCTGTTCACCCTGTGGCATCAGACCATATGAGCATGTCCCTGCACTGATGGTGTGGATGTCAGGGATGTGGCACAGGCATCATCATATGCACAGGGTGTTAATGTTTGCCGGAGGCCTAGGCTGCATTGTTGTTACACAAGACACATACTGTTAACAGTATTGTACACCTGTACTACATGGTATATCTGCTGTCTGTCAACAGTGCTCAACATTTGTAAACTACACATATCATCCTTGTCTGTTCACCCTGTGCATTAGACCATATGAGCATGTCCCTGCACCGATGGTGTGGATGTCAGGGATGCGGCACAGGCATCATCATATGCACAGGGTGTTAATGTTTGCCAGAGGCCTAGGCTGCACCATTGGATGACATCATGTGTGTGGGTTTGGGCCTTTGATCTAATTGGGCGTGTGTGGATGTTATGCATGTGTGTGTTGTGGTGCCCTACATATGTGTCCAGTGTGTGAGTGTATGTATGCACACAGTTGTCCCATGTGTCTGGCCTACACAGGGGTATTATTGAGAGCTGCAGACTGTACAGGTGAGGTTTTACAGTTCACGGTGTCCGGCCATGGACATGTGACCTGTCCCTGCCAGGGGTTGCACGGGCACTACAAGACAGAGGTGCAGATTGGCTACTGTCTGATGTCACTTGTCCACTGGAACTTTGTCCCTGTTGGGACCATCTCAGGCCACATGCACGTGACCTGCTGTGTCGTGGTGTGGACAGCACAGCACCAGATGCACTGCTGCTGCTACCGCCACTATGGGAGTGGGCATGTATGGTAGCTCATACACATAGACCTGACACAGGTGACGTAGCATGCCTACGTCTATGTGCCCGATGCCTCACTCCTACCAGATGTTCCAACACAGACAGCTCATGCTCGCAGATTGTCATGCCATGGTCAAGGACTCCAACCATGTCACCCAACTGTCTGTCTAAAGCATCAGCAATCTGCTGTTGAGCATTTACCATTGCCTGGATGCTGTTCTTTAAAGAATGGACAGCAGCCCTCTGTAGCATCTGATCTTCTCTGTTGCACCATTCAGCACGTGCCTGTGCCTCCATTACAGCCTGAAACATGCATCTGGTGACAGCAGCTGCTGCGCTCTGTCATGCAGGAGCATGTTGGCCAGAGGTTCTCCTACGAGCAGCACTGGCCACGTGCCTGTGTGGAGCACCACCAGTAGTTTTGCTGACACCATGGTGTGCAGGCACACCTTCCATAACCCCCACACTTTCCTGTTCCAAGCTACCATGTGCCAACTGTCCTTCCTCTATGGCCACTGGTGATGGGGTACATGCAGGTATAGGATCTGTGTTCGGGAATGAGGTGGATATAGATGGAATGGCAACCAATGGCACAGTTTAGGCCACTGACAACTCTGTCTGTGTCCCAATCATATGTTCATCATCACTGCTACAGTCTGTGGGGACACTAACATCTGAAGTACCGCAGGAGGGCAATGCACCTACATCACCTGTGAGGGCAGACAAGAACTGTACATTACAATCTATATAATAGACACACACACATGCATGTGATATGACAGAAGACATGCAACATGCATGTGATACGGCAGATGGCATGCAAAGCAGGCAATAATAGTGGTAGTTATCATACATCTCTAGGTTGCACACAACAGCATGCATGTGTCATAACAGATGGTATGCAAATTACACAATCATAGTAGTGGTTAGCATACATCCCTGTGTTACACCATGTAGACCAGCACAGGTTAACAGTACACCTGCCTAATGTGTGGCATATGACCTTAATAATCACATGTAGTATGACATGTAATCTGCTGACATGTGCAATGACATGCATACATGTTTAACACAATGGTGTCCTGTCAAATATACAGTGGGGTAATGGTGTACCAATTCAGTGTTGTCGGTCCGCCCTACAGATATACTGCAAATTTGGCTGATGCGCATGGCCATTGCAGGGAATCATGAGGCGTCTCTAGTGCTATAGAGTGTGAGTTACAGACAGGGTTCATAGCCATGATTGTGTTCAGATACAATACATATCTATTGTGGAATGTGACCCGTGTCACTGAGGTGTATACACACTAAACCATGATATGGAAGTTGTGACACAGGTCACTGATGGGTATACAGATGACACCCCTGCACATCTGCAACCATATTGCTGCAGCATGGCAACTATGGCCAAACATGGTGAACACATCGGTACACCATGTCCCTCATGGCATCTGTGTACCACTCACACTCACAAGAAGCTAGTATGGAATTTATGTTCAACACCAGCAACGGGAATGTACTGTATCTGTGGCCTGATGTGGATGCTTTACAGGTGACTGCTGCCATGTTGCAACACCCTCAAGATGTCCAACACATCTTATGTGGTGGATTGATGTTACGCCTACACAAGATGTACACAGGCCTGTAAGATATCTAGTGTTCCACATCTACATTATGACCATTATACAAAGGCCATGGTTGAACCATGTGTAGCCATTGTACGACAGGGTGTACACACAAGCACAACATGTCTACTGTGTGTGTTGCTCCATGTCTCTGGCCATCCTCCATGGCCATGAGTGTACATGTGTTGTCCAAATTATTGTGATAAGCATCTATTTCACATGTCTGTGTTGTCCCATATGACATATATGCTCCACTGACAACAGGGTTATGCAGATAAAGGGTGGTATGTGGGATATGTTTTCAGGTTAGGTAGGCAGTGTAGCAGCCAGGCCAATAGATGTCATGGATATGTCAAGATAGCGCATCACATTGTATGATATTCATAGCAGGGCTATGATCCACACCGGTGAAACCTGTGCACTGGCCATACTCCAACCCACTGTGTAGTACTGTTTGTATTCACCACATGTGTAGATCAGATCTGTTGTATGTCCCTAAAGTGAGCAGCACCTCCACCATTGTGTGCACATCTGTCAACACATCTGGCAATAAAGTTTTCAAGATTCATGTCGGTGAGATGATTCACATAGTTTGCAAGTGTTGCACATGGGTAGTCATTGTGATGCATTGCAGGTCCGACCTGCATATTGTGACAGGACCATACATTATGTGTACATGTTGTGAATGGCCACATGGCATATAGATTTGTGCATTACGGTTCCTGTAAATAACAACACTCTCACCTGCAATGGGCTGCTGTCACAGTGGAATGCCAGAGGTACCTAAATAGGAGTAACACAGCAGTATGAGCATAATACACCCCTGTATAAAAGCTACAAGGAGCAATGTGCATAACACATACACCAGTACATTAGACTATACTATGTTGTATGCACATGTGTGCATACACAGAGTAGCATACTATAGTATGCGGCATGTGTGTATACATGCCTTGCATATGATATTGCATTACATATTGTACAGTGACACATGCATCTATATGGAATATAGTTGTTATAGGTGCAGTACTGACTTACCAGGCAACTCCTGGCTCAGTGGCTGAGAGACACCCACCTCCACAATATCGGCTAAGGCTTGTAGATGTGGTTCTGTAGGTGTCCCCAGGTTGGCCAGTAGCTCATTGGTACATGTGAGTGGGGGCTGGGTTGGTGGTCCACCACCTGTTGAACCTTGTTCCCTGGCAATTGCATTCACATGCTGTTTCGCCCATCTAATGAGGTCTGTACAGTGTCTGCGCACCTGCTGGTATGTGCAGTTGTGGCCAACCACATCATTAACCCACCTGCGAAGTTCCATCCACAGGGCATCCTGCTGCTGTGCATCCTGTGGCACATGGCTGAACAGGATATCATGATCATAGAGTAGATATGGGATGAGGGCCTCATCCTCCAAGCTTGTAATATGGGGAAGCCTTGCACACGGCATACCTGGAAGACATAATGATGGAGACAGGTCACAGTAACTCACAGAGACATACAGAGCTACAGCTGAACATACATGTGTATCGCATTAATTCAGTTTAAATAGTTGTATTTGCAAATCTACATGACACTGACGTGTTTGTGTCACACACATGACACACAATGTTGACTGGATATTATCACCATAATATGTGTGCGTGTCACCTGATTACATTGCTCATACTCCATGTGGTTGCTGTCTTGATGTGGGCATGTCTGTTTGCCTGTACTGGTGTTCCTACCTATCAGCACATGGCTGGATGTGTCCACATTAATGCAGTCGACCTTGATGCAGTGTATATGTCAGATATAAGGACTTACACTGCCTTAACAGACATGAACTGTGACCCTGCAGACATACTCAAATAAAGTTTTACATGTATGTGTTCTGCCATATATATCTACACAGCACTGTACAGCGATTCAACATCCTGCCATGTATCACCTGTGTTGCACATGTGATACACATGGGACACTGGCTAGCCAGATGGTATTTGCAGAGATGGATATCAACTATAGCATGTACAGTCAATGTCAACTAGTTGGTTATATGCCATGGGCCATGTATGAATCTAGGATGAAAGGTTACCTGGCAGTAGCCGACAGGTGGGTTTGTGGGGCTATGTGGAGCAGTGTCACATTACTGATCCACTGGGTTAATGATACATATACCATGCATTACCATGCGGTCATCACACCATGTCTGAGAGGGGAGCAATGTGCAGCTTTGACGGACAGGAATGCATAGTATGGCAGGGCTATGTCAAGTGTATGGGACAAGGATCTGTCCAGCATGTGGTAGGTGGATGTCCATGAAGTATGTGTTCGAGATCAGGATGAGTATGTGTAGCATGTCCAACATCACTGGGGTGGACATGGATTTATTCAGGGTATGCATCAGGCTACATAGTGGAGATGGGGAATGGGATGGCTGGTGTAGGCCATCTGCACATGGCCAATACTCTTTAAAGAAAATATGTGATCTGATATGGGTCACTTGAGTGTTCTGTATGGCTGGACAATGATCTCTATATTCATGAATGGCACCCTATCATTATTAGGGTTGCCACATATGACAACCTGACAGGTGTGGTGACGTAGCTATCACAGGAATGACAACTGTGCAGCTGCATCCCTCACACACATATCCATTATGTTGACCGCTGCCAAGGTGGTAGTTTATGGGTACAGGGTTATTAACATAGGGGTGACAATGTGAGTCAGCTATTGCTCCTAGGTCATAGTCATTCGCATACTTCAATAGGCAGATGTCTTCTGTTTTCTGTGAGGTATGGACTACAATGAGGGGAAATAAAATTCATTAACCCTGACATACTGTAGCTGCCACTGGTGTGATGATCACGTATTATTCAGATACCTTCTGTAGTGCTGGTTCTGTGAGCAGTCCTGTTGCAAAACACTCCTGTGACATGGGAATGTACATCTAGTATACCGAGTGTAGGTGGTACACAGTATGGGTGATGATGTCCTATGACCTGGCAAGGTTATGATATGCAGTGTGACATCAACCATACTATCATCTACATCTGTACTGCTGACATCACTTAACTGATCAAGGTTCATGGCTTTCCAGACCAGACTCAGCAGGGTAGTAGTAAAGTACTTCCCATTATCAGTGGTGTCTCCCACTTTGTGGGTTGTGATACCTGTTGGTGTGCACCATTCAGCGTGTATACAACCTGACATGGAGCTATGTTTTACAAGATGTGTACATGGAGAGCATCTTGTTTTGCCATATGTGTATGATGCAACCTGTGATGTGGGCAGGTCCCATGCAGACTGAGTGCAGCTTGTACCTGCATAGTTGTGGGTCCCGGGGCCCTGTGGTGTACATGGATATATGCTTGTGTACCTGTTGGGGGGAGGGGGCCATGTGTTTATATTATCCAAGACTCTATCTGGATTGCTTATTCATGCTAAGCACTTGTTCAGGACTTGTAAACACTATGTAAGCTAATAATTACTATAGCACTCAATCTTCTTCATTATCTACAGGTAAGGGTGAACAGGTTTTGTACATATTTCTCACTTGCATAGAGTAATGTAGCTCTTGTACTCACTTTCCTCACTTATCTAGGTGAATGAAGTTCTATATTCAGGCATGTCCAAGAGTCAACTGCCAGTGTTTTCACCTGTCTGTCTGATGAATCTGGACATTTTGAGGCAATGTACACATTGCCTCATGTACACAGACAAGCCTCTCCACCTACCACCCAACACTACAACCTGTGAGAAATGCACACATCTAGCCAAACTGGAGGTAAAGGTCTCTCCAACCAAGCCTGACCCTGACTGCCATGTGGAGAAGGTACACAGTCGCACAACACCACACTCATCACTTAAGTCTCATTGAATCTACCCCACCATTAACTGGGAAAACTACTTGTGTACCAACACATTAGCTCAACGGTTTCTGGAATTCATAAACACCATTGCCCTGACTCAACATATCCACGCACCCACCAAGGGCAACAATATCCTAGACCTAGTCATTACCAACATGAGTGACTGGTGCTCCACACTTGAAGTCAACTCCTTGTTGGTCCGATCAGACCATGTGCTGAACATCGTTGATATCCAAATCCTGCACCTACCCCCCCCATTAAGGGAACCACAGTATAATATGTCTACAAGGCCAACTACATGCTTCTTAAAACAGACGTGGTGGACATCATGACATCCATGCAGATGGACAGTATTGTTACAACTGCTGAATCCTACACAAATGCACTCTATAAGCACTTACAGGAGTGCATGGCTTGTGCTATCCCAAACAGAACCAGGACGCTATACTCCTAATTAACTAAACCAGTCTGGTGGTCCCCTGCCATAAACATATTGTACTACAGGAGGAAGACACTGTTGCAAACGAGAGTACAATACCATGCATGGAAGAGATCCTTGGCCAGCCTCAGTAAGAAAGTGAGATCTCTTATAAGATCTTCCAAAGCTAGCTATGAAAACTATAACACAACCAATACCAACAACAACCACAAAGCATTCCATAGCTATGTCACATATCTTGATGTCAACAACCAGATCTGCTCTGAGCTACAGCACAAAGGCATGAACATTACAGAAACAATTGATATTGGCAACATCCTGGCAGATCCCTGTCAAAGTTGCACACTCTAAAGGCAATATCACAGCATCCATGGGACCGGACAACATCCCAAGCTGCATTTTACAAGAACTTCAGATTGTACTGTCTCCCCACCTACGCACCATGTTCAATAATAGCCTCACATCGGGCATAGTGCCCCCTGAATGGTGCACAGCAACAGTTATCGCACTCCACAAAGGTGGTGCCACAATGGACCACGGGACCTATTTCCCTATAGGCCCGACTGGCCTGGTCTGCAAAGCTATGATGCACATCATGGATCACTGTCACAGAGACTTTGGGTACCTCCCAACCTTGGACCCTTCCCTGTTTGGCATTGTTAAGGCTGGACCATGCCTCCTAAACCTGGTGGACTTCTTAGAGACAGTTACCAAGGCATTAGATGAGGGTAAGTAGGTCCACACAGCCTACCTAGATCTCTCATAGGCTTTCAACATCATTCCTCCTTCTGGTATTATCAACATACCCATCCGCCTGAACATTAACCCCTACGTCATGTGATGGTTTGCAAAGTGGCTCACGGACAGAACCCAGACAGTGGGAGTTGCATACCCTAGGTCCGACTGTATATCAGTTACAACTGGCATCCCCCAGGGCTCAGTCCTATGACCCCTCATGTTCGGTATATACATCTCTGATGTACAGACAAGCACAGGAGGGCTTTGGCTGAAAAGATTTGCAGACGACTGCAAACTAGGGGACATAATTGTTTCCCCAGCTGTTACAGACACCCTCTGGAAGGGTCGCACTGAGACGCCCTGGTGTTAATATCATGGCGTCAAGCTGAATGCCTAAAAGTGCATAGTCATCCCCTTTGGATATAACTAATTACCCACGGACTACCACATAGGTGCTAGTCCCTTAAATACAGAAAAGGTAAATGGGATCCAGGAACCCCAGTTGATAGCAATCTCTCCTTCGATACCCATAATGACAAGGTGGTTAGAATATCCTTCTACATGGCCCCCCCTAATCTCTAATGGGTTTGCATCCAGATCAGAGGGCCATTGTGACTCTACACATGTCATATTAGACCCATTAAAGGATACAACACCCCATTTGGGATATACCTTACAAGACAACTGCAACAGCTTGGAAGATCACACTAGTACCATACCAAGAGGATTTCTGACCTCAAGCAGATGACCTATGCAGCCCAACCTACGAAACTCCAGCTGTACTCAGCTGCATACCACATACTCACAGGTGATCTCTGCTTGACATACAAGGCCCATGTCCAACCCTGTATTGCTGGATATGCTCCACCTAAACAGATGCCCCTGAGAGCCACATGCTCTAGGGATATACACCTAACCACAATGATGAGTAGGACGTGCTGGCCAGATAGATTCCTGACCCAGACACTCCCTATGCTTTGGAACATGATGCTAATGTACATCAGGCAGGGCCCCTCATGAGCACTCTTCAAGGGAAACCTTGACGTGTGGATGGGAGACAGACATGTACCCCGGGGATCACTGCAGTGGCTCTGCTGGACAGAGGCACAGGGAACTATTGGCTCTGCCGTTCATAGGCACAGGAAACCAACCTATGGAGGTGGCGAAAGCCAACACACACTAGCTAGACTTACAGATACCCTTGGTAAGACAGCCTAGTACCTACTTTTGCACATATTGCATGTCTTATGTGCATGGATAGTTAAATAGCTCTTCCATTTTACTTTGCTATCATGCTGATAAAGTGTCGGCTCACTAAAAGACATATGTATCCTGTTATTGTGTATTGTAAATGCCAATTTACATAACTAATGTTTGCCTAACATTATAGTAATGCTATGTAGCTTGTAATAAATGTCTGCCTACAATACTGTACATTACACAGTTATTGGTACAATATCCCACAATGCAAATCATACTTGCACAGTGGCCCAACCTTCCACATTTTATTCTCTGTAATACATAGTTACAATATATCAACATATACTATCCCCTGTTATAGCACATACTTGTTGGACCAGCCCTGCCACTGACATCTGCTGGTGAGGAGTATTTTTGTTCAAAGCCTTTATATGGCATCCCTTGTGGTATATGCTGTGTTTGCCTTGTGACCTACAGCAGTACACACAACTACTACAAGCGTTGCTATGCTCAACAATACATCACTACAAGATAACCATTTCCACTATATGGATTGCATGCACTTTAAATACTACAGAATAGTACTACATACACAGACATATTGACTGTTCTACATACCTTATTAGTAACCCGAGGTGTCATTAACTGTTGATTCAATCCTTTTTGGTTTGTGTTTCAATGTTCTTTGTAACATTTCGCTGGTATATACGGATGGTTTGAATGTGTGATAACACATCCTTTTCTAGTTACATATCAGTAACATGTGGTATCCTGTCCACCAATTGCTGTTCCAAAGTAGTTAATTGGATGCACATCAGCTGTACAGCTACTCCATTAGCCGATACCATGGCAACAGTGGTGTATAAGTGAGTACTCCGTTTGGGCGTTGTCCGTTTGCCTTACTTTCGAGGGAGACAGCCTGGATGTGTTATTGCAATATATTTCAACAGCTATATTTATTTATTTATTTATTTATTTAAATTTGTTGACCGGGAGTGTCCGACTGGACTCAGGTCCATTTTCAGCGGAGGCCTGGGGAGAAAAGCTCCACAGTAAAATAAACAGACAGTAGTTACATTGGATTACATAGCGATTAACAATTTAACATAGCAATTACTTACAACATATTTACAGATGAAGAACATAGTACATCAGTAGACAACTAGAATCTTTATCTGTGAAGTACATAACAGACATTAACAAATGTTACAATGAGAGGTTCCTGCTGTATAATAAGTACTAGGCTTATGAGCATCTGAGCTTGCTATAATCAAGGTAGTTAGTGGAGTGGAAAGAAAGGTAGTGGTTGGATGGGGTGGATGATATTAGAGTGGGAGTTGCAAGGGCATAGCCAGCATGTTTTTAGGTGCACTTTTAGTAAAGTTTTGAAGTGGGTGCATGATGGTGCACGGAGGTAATTGTGGGTGGGAGTGAGTTCCATAATTTGGCTATGGCGCAAGAGAATAGTGCTTCACCAGCAGAGTTATTGGCTTTAGTGATCTGCAAGTGATTTTTGTTGCTGGATCTTAGTGGTCTGGTGGTGCGATAGGGTTGGAGTAGATTCTGGAGGGATGGGACATTTAGTGGATGGTTTACTAGTTTGTGGGTGAGTGAGAGTTGATACCACTGAAGGAGGTGAGGGAGTTCAAGCCAGCCCAGTTCAGCAAGAGAGAGACAGTGGTGACTATGGTAGGATGCCCCTGTGGCGAATTTGGCGATTTTGTTGTAGCAGGTCTCTAGCTTGTTTAGATCACATTGCCTTAGGTTGGTATATATTGGAGAGGCATAAAGTAGGGTGGAGATAAGGTGGGAATTTGCTATTGAAATCTTTGCTGCTTTGGTGAGAAATTGCTTATTTCTGTATAATGCCCCTAGTTTTTTGTGGACTTTTTTATGGTCATGGATATGTGAATGTCAAATTTTAGTTTATTGTCTATTTCCACTCCTAGCAATTTGGTGTTTTCAATTGGGTATATAGTGGTGTTGTCTTTTGCTGTGATGTTAAAGTGAGAGTTGTTTTGAGTATGTTTGGTGGAAACACACAGAGATATATTAGCTTCATGACTCCCCTGGACTGTGTGTAATGGCTAGACAATTTAGTTCTGCATGTGAGTACAGCTGTTATATTTCAGAACAGTGCTACTTATGCAGGGTTTGTTTGTACCTGATACTTCTGCAGATGTTTAAGTCTGGCAAGGATGTTTGGCCAGCTCAAGGCCATATGGCTATGCATGAACTGATATGTGGTGCACAGTGTGCTCACCAGACATCCTTGATTTGGTGTACAAGTGTAGCATACTCTGCTGTTACTCACTAATTGCTAACACATCCCAGTGTACGCACAACCCTCTGTAATGGGATTAGTGCAAACAAACCCTATTACATCAGCAGCTGTTCCATTGTATAACAGCAGCTATTTCACATAGGGCCATGATAGTGTGTCTCTGACAAGGTATGTTAAGGCTTCTGCAGATGTCATACAGTGTGTGAATGATTTGTGATGTTATTACAGTTTGTATTGTAATATGTTTGGGTGTGGGAGTGATGTTGGTGGGCGTGCCTAGCAGATGCAGGTGTATAGGAACTGCTTTTATACATAATCACTATTTGCGTGAGGGTTCCTTCCCTATTTGAACACCTATCCTTTTGTGGACTAATACAATGGTAATTGCAGGCTGATTCATTAAGGCACTGTTATGTGGTTCCTGTATAGTATGCAGATGATAGTCCTTGAATCCCTTCGGTAATACATCTGAATGTAATAACGTGTTGCTACATGATAGCTGTGTATATCTGTCATAGGTATTTGCAGTCATCATAGTTGTGTTGGTGACTGACCCTCTTTGGCTAGGGTTGCCACCTTTTCATATGGCCATAGTGGGACCTTTTCGGGACACACATCTGATTTTACAGGCTGACACAAACCCATGGTCAGTACAAGGGATAGAACTTTCCTTTCTTGCCTAATTATAAGCTTATTCTTGTAGCAGTTTAGTTGCTTATCCTGTTTCCTGTAACATGTAGGTATTTTAGATACAGAAATAACTATTGTATGCAAATATTACAGTACATATGGGACATAATTATGCCCTACAATCCCAGGACATTTCCCATGTTTAATATATTTGGTCAGGACACACCCGCCCAAAGAGGGAGTGTCCCTTGCAAAGTGGGACAGGTGGTAACACTATCATTGGCTCATGTCCATAGCACATATTTCTAATAGTGTATAGGCATATACTCTCCATTTCCTTTGTTCATAAAGGTTGATAGTGGTGGAATGTGTGATTGCTATGTTGTATGTTATACACATATATGAACACTTCAACTGCTGTATATGGGAGACAGAATCCCAAAACCACAGTGTTCCAACGCACACAGTACCGGGACCAGACTCCCATAGCCCACATTACCAACATCGATAGTAACTCGTGAAGGTAACATGAACATGAAACACACACATGCACACACAGACACATTGCTACCCAACACATCCAAACAAACCATCCTACACTACATATGAGCAGGTGGCTATCCCCCCTTACACCCCTCATGTAGGTGTCTGTGCCACCCACACCACTCCCTACTTTAATATTCTACATCCTAGGTCGCAAACAGACACACAAAGCTAACCCACAACCACACATTACAGTCCCCGAAGAACACACACCACACACAGAACACAAACTTGCACACACTACAGCCCTAAGAAACACACGTGCACACAGTAAGCTACCCAAACCGCAACACCAGAAGCACTGACTAACTGTCCATTAACATCATGAGATTACACCTCACACATCTAGTGTTTCAGTACTGTGTTCTTTCAGACCTTAAGCCTCGGGATTATGCGTGTCAGTATGTAAAGCAGTCGGTATGTGGTAGGTATCCCATTTATATGTACCTCTATGGTTATGTGGATGTTGTTAACCTATCTATATATCTACATATATATGTATATCCCCATATATCGACATATCTCTCTCTCTCTCCCTCTCTCACTGTCTATATATGATGATGTGTATATATTAAAACATACACCTTTCATTGGGTACATGCCAGTTTGTCCTATTTCAACACATTCCTACCATTTGTGTTTTATCCTGTCAGTATACATGACTGCCATTGGTACATCTCGGGTAGCTTAGTGCTATGTTATTGTGATGAATGTGTACATGGTTGCGTGTTCTAATCCTGGCAGTGATATTTTACCTCTCAGATCAGGCACTGGTAGTGCAAGGGTGAGTAATGCACATTTCAGCGGTTGTGTGTTCCACATGTTTATTATTCTGTGGAGAACTACCTATATATGCAAGCTGTGTTTAAGGTATACTATGTAACATGTATACATCTGTGAAGATTCCTGTCAGGGATACTCCCCATTATTTGGAACTACATCCCTGATTACATTATACAAAACCCCTCACTGACACTCTGGGGAATCCTTGCAGAGTGGGTGGTGAACAATAGCTACACCCCAGGGATCCCCCAAGTGGCTCTGCTCCACAGAGGGACAGTTAGTTGATCGATGGGGTGGCGACAGCAGACACGTTTTGCCTATGCTTATGAGTGGCCTCGGCGATTGGGCATGTACCTACCTATGTATCTATGAACCTGTACATACAGTATGTACACATGCTGATAATCCATGTTTGCTGTGTGGGCAGGTGGAGAAGGGTGTCAGTCCATGAGTGCCTACACTGCCAGTGTATGTGCTATACGTTCCCTCTTTGCCAAGGCATGGGCATACTTGGCACGCTTCCATCTGCCTACTGGGGCTAGCACAGGGTGTTCATGGTCTGAGTCCCCCTGTGCCTGTGGGCCCCTTGGCAATGGTGGTCTGTGAGTGCCTTGACCATTCTGTCCCTGCTGCAGCTGTTTCCGCAGAATCATATTATGTAGCATGGCACATACTATGAAGATGTGGGCACACATTCCTGGACAGTACTGCAAGGCTTCACCAGATATGTCCAAGCAATGGAACTGTGATTTCAGCATCCCAAACATGTGCTCTCTGATGATTCTGGTTTCTGCGTGTGCCTCATTATGGCATTCTTGTGTGGCTGTGTATGCATTTCTAATGGGAGTCATCATCCACTGTCCCAGTGCATAGCCTGTATCCCCCACCAGGTGGCCATATGGGATGTCCCCCCTGGAAAATACCTGATACAGCTGTGAGGCATGCCAGATGTGGGAGTCGTGATAGCTTCCAGGGCTGCCAGCACACACATCCATGATAATGCCCTGGGCATTGCACATGACCTGGCAGTTGATGGCGGGAAATCACTTGTGGTTTATGTAGCACCTACTATGCTCACCGGGTGGTGACTTGATGTGTATGTGCATGCAGTCTATTGCACCCAGTACCTCCGGATAGTCTGTCACATGGTGGAAGAGACGCATATTGCTGGCCAACTCCTCCTGCATTTGGGGGAAGTATATGTGCTCATTGGCATGTGGTAACATGGCATCCAGGAACTGGTGGAGTACCCTGGATGCTGATGCCTGTGAGATCCCTATGATATCCCTAGTTGGACTTTGGAAGGTACCTGTGGCTAGTATTCTCAAGTTAACACATACCTTCGTGTCCACTGGGATGGGTTCCCCTCTGTTACTTCTGGCTCTGAGGCATGGCCGGCACAGCTCAACAAGTTGCTGTATGATGTCCCTGTTCACCCTGTAATGCTCTACTATCTCCAGATCATGTAGCCCCTGGTAGGTTACCCTGGGTCTGAACACTCATCTCCTCCTCCGGTGCCTGAGATGGTTATCAGCATCATCCTCCACACCACCGTCAGTCTCCAACACATACTGGTGAATCAAAGCTATGGCAGCACCTAACATATACATATTAAAAGTTCCCCGTCTGTATACACCAATGGTGCAGAGTGTCTGGGAATACATAAGTGTCTGTGTGTGGGTCTTTCCCACCTTATACTATTGTGCAATGGATGATGCTGGTGTAATTGGGAGTGTTTCTGCTATTCCAGCTACAGGGTATCTTAATTATTGGTTTTACAGCAGGTACTGCTATTGTGGGGCCTTTGGTGTTGACTTACGCTTGTCTGCCATGATTCATCTATTGCCCTTTACTTCTATTTTCAACCCGATTCACCTCCCATTGTCAGGCATGCATCTAGATGCCACCTTTCTTGTTTTGTGCTTCCAAAACCCAGGATTGTGTTGGGAAATGTGTTATGTAGCTGATCTACTGCAAGCTTGCTTTGTTCTGCTGTGACAGTTTTCTTTTCTTTGCTGTATGGCACCTTCCTTTCCTGTTCTGCAGGCAGCTGCTAGCAGCCTTGTTAGCTGTTGTCTATGGCCCACTCTGAGTTACTAGGTGTTAATTACTCATTTGTACTCCAATTACCATGCTGCAGCATTTCCTTATTGTCTTCCCGTATCCTTCCTGTTTCAGCTGTGGTGCGCACCGCGCACGACCATTTACCGGGTTTTGTGCGCTTTTTCTTCCACCTTCACATGAACTTTTGGTTACCTTGTGTGCTCTCAGCTAAGCAAAGCTATGGCTACTTCCACACCCCTATCCTGCGGCTTTGCTTAGCAACACGCAACACAGATTAGCAATGATCCAATGTGCTTACAGCTATGGTGGAGCTTCCATCTCTTGATGTCATGTTTACCTCCAGGCCACTCCTTGGTGTAATGCTACGCCATGTGGTACATCCTTACGACAGCATGGCGCTTGTGATTCAGTATTACTTGACTCATTTGCATGGCATTGACTGCTAATTCCTAGTTACTGCACGGAACACTGTCACAGACCCTTAGCAACCCTTGCGCCATGGTTGTGGTGTAGCATGCATGCCATTGACTATTATGGGGATATCATGAATTGCATTACATTACAGTTTTATGACATCTAAATATATTTTCCTTCTGATCCCGTTTGCACTGATGCACTGAGGTTTTACTTTGCGTTGGTGTGGCCATGACATTAAATGTTATTTCTTATATGTTTTGCATGTTGTTTTATGCCATTGGCTATATATTTAGCCACTGGCATATATTAACATTACAATACATAAGTTTGGTCTGCTTTCATGTCTCTGATTTTATGTTTGGCAAAATGTAAACCATTAACCCAAAAACGTGCAGTAACTGCAAAAACAACCAATGACAAAAACTCACACTGCTGTTTGGTTACAATAAAGGCTGTCCTCCACCTGATAAATTCCAAAGAACGAGTGAACCCGTATGAATAGTGAAAAAGCTTAATAACTCAAAAAATCATTGTAACAACCAAAAAAACAGATTAAGCGAGCTTTCATCTCATAGCTCGAGACTTCATCAGAATCATCTGTTAATTAAAAACCATCATATTTAAATAACCTTCCATTCTTTTCCATTGGTTAATTTTGGCACTCAAAACAATTAAATGCATTTTTTACTTATATTATGTTATAGTGTTGGTAAGTACCCTATTAAAAATACATATTTAAAAATGCCATATTTGAAAAATGCCATATTAAAAAATATATTAAAAAAATCCCGTTTATAACACTTTTGTATGAATGTGGTATAGTAAAAAACAATGTTGAAATATTAAAAATAAATATCATCTTCATGCATAAATATATACTGTATTAAAACCTCTATGTTAAAATATATATAATTTTAATAATAACATAAAGTATAAACATAAATATAACATACATATATATGTGTATATATATATATATATATATATATATATATATATATATATATATATATATATATATATAAAAGACTCATAATGTCTTCTTAGGATTTAATGACAACAATTTCAGAGCTGGTTTTATAGAGATATGGTCATTCATTCCCGGGTGAGTACAGGAATCCAATCTAATTTGCCATATCATCTCATGATATTCCAGGAATGTTTCCCAATCACCACCCCTGTCCTTCTGTTTAACTTCTTCCAATACCCAAAATTTGATGTTCATGTTCATACATTTAAGAGTATGCCTATAAAGGGCATTGTTCTCATTCTTTTTATTAATGTCTCTGACATGTTCATATACCCTATTTCTTAAATTCCTTTTGGTTTTCCCCGCATAGTATGCCCCGCATGTTCAACAATATGCTAGGTACACAACTCCTCTTGTATAACAACTAGAGTAGTTGTGACTCATCAATTTGAAACCAATGCTAGAAATATAAAGTTCCTTTTCTCCCGCCATAAACGGGCATTGGGCACACCTAGCACATTTATGTGCACCCGTTTTCTGCTCTGCCCCGCTATTGTTTTTACCTTTCTTCATCTCCAGGATATTTTTCCAATTCATATTTCTCCTGAAGCTATATTTTAAGGGTTCCTGAAAAAAAATGCACTCTCGTGGGCATCCTACTGAACATGTTCCAAATCCCATTAATACATCTCCTCAACCATCCCATGTCAGAATAATAAGTTAATATCAGCCGTGGTGGTTCTTTCCAGAATTAACATTAACATTCCCTTTTAGGTTAGATTTAGTAATAATTTAGTTTCTATTCATATTGTCAAATTCACTGTCAAAATGGTCTATGTTGCTGATATCTATTGACTCATACTTTAATAATGGCCCATATTCTACGTTTCGCTTCTTAATAATTTCCTTCTTAACATTCTCTATCAACCTTATGGGGTACCCTCTTTCTCTAAACATGTTTTGAACCAAATCAAGTTCTCTAATAAAATCATTAGAGTCCGAGGTCATTCTTGACACCCTAACCATCTGACCTTTAATAACATTCCTTTTTAAATGGTTAGGGTGGTCACTCTGGTAATGTAGCAAGGAGTTGAAATAACATTCCTTTCTATAAATCTTAGACCTGTAGTTCCTTTTCTCATAATCCTTACTCACCCTAACATCCAAATAATGCATTTCATTCTCATTCCAATCATATGTAAATTTTAATAAATTGGTACTATTATTCAAAAATTCAATAAATTCTTTTATAATTTCACGTGTACCCTCCCAAACAATAAAAATGTCGTCAAGGAACCTATAATATCTCACTATATATTGCTTAAACCTTGAATCCAAAACATATGTTAATTCCCAGTATAGCATAATAATGTTTGCATAAATTGGGGCGCATGCTGAGCCCATAGCTACACCATCAAGTTGATGGTATATGTCACTTGAAAATAAAGGAAGTTATATTTCAAAACTAATTCCATACTTTCTAGTACTAATCTAAACTCATCTGGATTCAACATTTGAAAATCAGTAAGCATCTTTTCAAACCACTCCAACCTCTCTTTATGGGAATCACTGAAAATAAATCTTTAACATCAATGATCAGGAAAATAAAGCTCTCATTAAATGGAATAGTACTAAATTTACCTAAAAAGTTTCAGGAGTCTACCAATATATGTGAATACTTCAAATGAAAATGTTTTAGTTTAGTATCAACTAATATTGCTAAAGGCTACATCTTAGATCCCTGGGACATGACAATTAGCCTCAAAGGGGGGTCTTCAAGTTGTTTGTGTATTTTTGGGATTCCAAAAATCGCAGGTATAACAGGTTTGGGAACCGTTGTTTTTTGGTTTACATTTCTACATGCTTACGCTATGCCTGCACAACTTCATGAATCGCTATATACCTTCATTTGCATGCTACACTGCTGCACATGGGGTAATTAGCATACATGCGCCTGGAGCTGTGCAGCTCTGTCGTATGCTGGTGGAAACAGCTCTTACCTGAATCGCTCGACGGCCATATTTGGTGCTAGATCTCAGACGTTACTCCGGCGCATAGCGCAAGCTTCATGAATCCTGGGGCAAGTCTTTCATGCGATACTTCAAAATATAGTCTTGGTGCACCATGTCTTCAAGAAGGCATGCCAGTAGTCTATGCATCCAGAACTTTAACCCAAACTGAGAAGCAATATTCGCAAATTGAAAAAAGAGCTTTTGTCAGTAGTGCTCGCATGTTCAAATTTCAATGATTACATTTATGGCAAACCTATTCAAATACAGACTGATCACCAACCTCTAGTGACAATTCTAAAGAAGTCAATACATTCAGCCCCAGTACATCTGCAAGGAATGATGTTAAAATTGCAAAAGTACAATTTCAATTTTGTCTACACAAGGCAAATATTTATACCTTGCAGATGCTTTGTCAAGAGCACCCAGATAAACAACAGAACAGCATGACAATGAAAAACCAGACTTGGAAGTCATGAAAGTCAAAAGTTTTTCCTCATCGTGTCTTGATCAGCTTAAACAACACACAGCTTTAGACCCAGTTCTTCAGAAGCTGACTTATGTTATTAGTCGAGGATGGCCAGTGCAACAAACCAGTCTACCACTTGATGTCCAGAAGTATTTTCCTTACTGAGACGAGCTCATGATGGAAGATGGTATCATCATGAAAGGTCCAAAAGTAGTTATTCCTACAGTGTTACAACAGAAATATATCAAGATCTTAAATCATGGACATCCGGGTACCAATTCTACCAAAAGAAGGGCAAGAGACATAGTATTTTTGGTCTTTTATGTCAAAGGATATCGAGAAGAAAACTCTAGCATGTTCTATTTGTAATAGTACTAAACAAAAACTAAACAAAAAGAACCACTTCAGCTAAACCAGATTCCTGAGCTACCATGGTCGATGGTTGCTACTGATATTTTCAAATGGAATGATCAACATTACTTAGTGTTTCTGGACTCTTACTCAAAGTGGTTTGAAATTGACCTTCTTCCTAACTAACATCCAGCATTGTCATTACATTAGTTGAAGAGACATTTTTCTGTGCATGGTAGTCCACACAAAGTTGTATCTGAGAATGGTACTCAGTTTACCAGTTAGCAGTTCAAGAAATTTGCTGAGGCGTGAGACTTTGTCCATGATACCAATAGTCCTGAGTACCTCCAGTCCAATGGATAAGCTGAATGTGCAGTCCAAAGTGTGAAAAGTTTGTTAAAGAAATCTGCAAGAGATGGTACCAACATTTTCCTTAACCTTCTCAGTTTTAGAAATATTCCCCGAGATAACTTACTTGGTTCACCTGCTTAGAAATTAATGTCTAGACAGACAAGAACAACTGTACCAATCAGTAAACAACTATTTTTCCAAATGATCAAAACTCAATTTTTGAAGAAACATCAGTCACAAAAGTCATACTATGACAAATCTAGCAAACCTCTTAGACCTCTAGGACAAGGAGAAATCATAAGGATGCAAACAATCAAAGGATACTGAGTGGGTATTATCAAAAATGTTTCTGAGGAACCGAGATTCTATATTGCTCAATCAGAGGGAATGGAATTTAGACGATACCGAAGATATAGATTTCCAGTTTCTGAACCAGTGACGCAGCAGATTGGGTATGCCAAAATCTCTATTTCTCAGAGCAACCTTAGGCTTGTTCCCATTTCACAGGACAGTGTATTTTCCTCAAACAATCCCGATGTTATCTCTGAAGTTCCTGTTGAGAAGGATTCCCCAGAGACTGTCCTGCTGCTAAACCCAGTCAAAGCTTTTATATAACCAGATCGGGTAGAATTTCCAGACACAATCCAAAATACACAGTGACTTGTACTTGAGTTTGATTTGTTATTAATACTGAAATGTTATCTAGCACATACATTGTCTTGTTCACCTATCACATGTCGAACAAATCAACGAGGGAGGATGTAGATCTTTTTGAGCGTAATGTTCCTATTGAGCCATTGTAGCTAGATAGCACATGCATAAAAGTAATGAGCACGTGTGAGAACAGTCTCATTTTGTACAGTCAGCAAGAGTGAATGCAGGTATGAATGGAGATGTACATGCAAGTGTGTTTGAAGTAATGTATGAATCAGCTTGAATATATATGTTCCAGTTACAGTTCCTGACAATGTTTATGTACAATGAATATCTTGAACCCATACACCACTTCATCGTCTCTTTTGAATGCATGAGAAAAGTGACACTTATAATCACTATTAACTTTAATCAAACGTCATCCAAACAGAAATCTGTTCATTCATCATTACCTCTCTTTCCTTCGCCCATCATTCATATCTGCTATGCTCTTCTGCTACAATATACTAAATTTGCCATTTTCCCCAACCCTAGACTCCACTTTGGTTTCTACATACCTCAAATTTAAAATTAATTTACATTGAAAGTATTTTAGACATAAAAATGTAGCACATTTCTAACCTTAGAAATTGAATAAATGCAAGTTTCATTTACTTCACAGTATACCTCATATTGCTCTTCACTCTTCTCCCTGCAGGCAGTAGCAACAATCCAATTTGTCTTGCCAAGCAGTAATTTATACATCTGGTATCAAGTGCAAATCTTTTTTTCACCATATCTAAAGTTCCAACCCTCTGTACCAGTGAAAGAAGTCCATACCTAAGGTATCATCCAGCAGTATCCTAGTAGTGCAAGTAAATCTCCAGCCCTCTCCACAAAAGACTTAAATCATACCTTGAGCACCATTTTCATGTTTCAGCTTTCACCTGAACTTTAGCAGCAGAAAGATAGCACAACCTTTCATATTCAGCACCAGCAGTTTTATCTTACTGCCTTGAACTTTCTTGTCTTATCTCACTGACTCACTCACAAAACCATCATTTCTTATATTTTCTCAAGAGAAAAGTAAAAATATCAAAAGGTAAAAAGAGGTACTACATATCTTTTGTCACTAACCTAATGGTTAACTAGTGTATAGTCTATAAACTATCTGAAAACATTATATTCTTCTTAATAAAAGATCATTTAACAACAAAACACCTAGGAGAAAACAAATAAATGCAGCATGACTTGACTTGGAGGGTGTGATCAGACACTTCTTGTTCATCTTTATTTCTCTTCACTGGAATTTTGTTTCTCCTTGCCATCTTGTCATTGCAAGCCTTCTAACCCATCGTTCTCTGCAGCCTCTGTCTTGTAAATAATGGCAATTCTGCCTTCCTTCTGAAGCTTCCATATTTTGACATTTTCCTGTTTTCCATGCTTTTTATTATCACCAAAAACAGCTCCTTTAATTCCTCTCACTTATTTTCCTACAGTCTCCCCTCCTTTAAGAGGATCTTTCCCTTGTGACTCCTCTTCCAGTTCAAGATATGATGGTGAGCACTTCTATCCCTCTCATGTTTTATATCCCATTTGATGTACCTTAATAATTCGCCCTATACTTCAAACTATTCCTTAGCAATTTCACTAGAGTTCATTTCCAGTCAATGCATTCTGCACCTCCATTTCATGTTTTACTCATGCCTTTCCTTTAAATATACTGCACTAATATTATCTAAGCTGCTTGTTGGAGCAATTTCTTCATCCAAAATCACCATGTCTGTGACTCATGCAGAACATTTTTTGTTTTATATATATATATATATATATATATATATATATATATATATATATATATATATATATATAGCTTGCGATCATAACCCAGAAGTGCACTGCGTCAATAATTCATGTTGCCAAACTGGAATATCAAAAATGAAAATGATTTCACCCCTTCATTTCTAACCATGTTACTATCGATGGCTCTAAATTCACTGTTACGGAAATGTGGCCATTGGATTGCATGTGCCATTTGGTGATCGGTGATGTCAGTTCACTACGTTTCCATTTGATGTTTAGCTGTTGTGAAACTGTACTTCAATGTAACACCATTCAGCAGAGTGCACTTCTGGGTTATGATAGTATACCTATATATCACATGCACTAAAGCACCAGCTTGCATTAAATGCAAGGCTGCTGCCATTAGCTGCTTTTGTCCCAAAAATCTGTATGGTCAAATCTTAACATGATATCGTTTTATAGGGAACCCCCTTCCATAAAGTTACCAGGAACACTAGCCAGTTTTTTAATCAAAAGATTAAGGGTCTCCTTTCAGGCTGCTTTGTTATGTAAAATTAATTTGTATAATACCGTTATCTGAGACCCAGTAAGAGCAAGAATATAACAAATAAATTATATTCATACAGTTCAGGAGGTGTGTCTTCCAACAATTGTTACATTCATCACTAAAAGGAAACTCTTCCCATTATTTCCAAGTGGGATAACATTCATTCCAAACATATGCCAGCCGATTAATGTGATAATAACTGCATGTTGAGAAAGATTCAGACATTTCCTTTAATGAAAGACCTTGATAGTGCTGTTTCCCTTTCATGTTTGATGTCATTTTCTAAATTTCCTAAAGGTAATGTCATTTGAATGTCAATTTAAATTATCACATTTTTTATTTATTTTTCTTAGAGACAAAATAGTTTTTTTTTTGCTAGTGTAGAGTGGTTACAAATGGAGTTAATGCTAACATCATGGACTGCAAAGCTGCTTTCTTTGTGACTGAGGGGATATTCTGGATTCCCTAATATGAAGTGACCCTGGAAAAGATTACATTAAGGAAAGGGATGCATAGGAAAGTTGGGATGGTGCGGGCATGGGCTTTGTCATCTATGCAAAGTTTGGAATGAGTATTTCTCTCTGAATTCCCCTTTTTTAGTTCAAGTTCAATTCATATAGTAAGTTAGGAAGACTATTAGGCAAGCACTCACTGGGAGCTGTAAGATGCCTAGCTATATATACGTTGAATTAGTCACAATTAATAGTTCTTCCTTGGGGTAAATTAGCATCTGCCCATCTCGTCATTAACACTAGCTTTAAAAGTAGTCAAGTAGTACTGTGTTTGATCTGTTGGGGTAACTTATTCAATCAACTATTTATAAGTTGAATTAGGAACCTATTCTTCAAGTGAGTCATATTTAGTTATTGGTGCAGATTTAGGCCAGTAGTGTGACTGTTTGTAGAGCTTCCAGTTTTATGCAGAAATATAAGAGTAAATAAAACTGCATCTTTTATGTCTAGTATCAACCAGTAAGATGTGAACAAATTTAACGAGAGGTGCAATAAGTTATTGGGATTGCCGAGGCATTTAAGTCTTTTAATTTCCTTGGTTAGAAATTATTAATTCCTCTTCAGTTGAGTAAAACTGTTTCTTTCTGAAATTGGTGCAGCTTGTTGCTGTAGCATAGGACCAGATTCAGGCCTGCTGACTCTAGCTTTGTCTGTATAACTTGAGCACTGATCCAGGCCATCTTTTTTGGAGAAGGTTCTCCTGCACCCTAGTAGCGGGAGTGTGCAGTTAGAACTTGTCTGACTGAAGACTGCTGTAACAGGGCTCAGTTTTGAGTTTTTTTATGGTTAATTGGGTAACTTGTTAAATCAGATGGTTCATTTTCTATTGTTTTATATGAAAAAAAATTGCACTTTATTCATCTGCTTTTACTGTATTTGTGTTTCTTCCTACTTTATTACTAGGGGCATTGACTACAACTCTGAACTAAGACACATAACAATAAGCATATTTTTATGCGCATTTAAAGTGTTTTTTTGATTGTATCTGCTTTATTTTCTGAAAATTTTTTTTTATATATAAATATATATATATATATATATATATATATACTTGTTTCCCACCTTTCTATGCTGGTATAGTCCAGTTTTCAGGTTAGTGCTGAATTCAGGGCTGTGTTACAAATCTCTGTGTTTGCCCATACCTTACTCAGATAGAAGGAAGTTTCTCTGTTCACCTGTGAGAGAGGAGAGCTTTGAGCAGCCTATCTGTCCCTGGAGGAGTGTTTTCAGCCCAGAAAGTAATAGTTTATTGGCCATTTTGGGCTAATTTCTATCTCTTTCATTTCCCTGCTATAAAAACCACAGTTGCCCGGTTTTGCATGACGGGCAGCACCGGTTAGCTAGGTTATAACTATTCCCGGCTCCACAAAGTGTCCTCTTCAATTTTTCCCTTGGAACTAGACAAACTTAAAACTTAAGCACTCAAGCTATTCATTTCTCAGCCCGGCACTTGCTCAAAACTCATAGCAAGCACTTATAAACCCTAGCACTACAGAAGGACAAGGCTCTCTATTCGACCTTACCAGACATTCAGTAAAACAGTTTACTGTACCTGTCCAGGATTGTCCAAAGGGCAGTTTCAGGTGTACTCTCCAGCTCAAATGGTAAATCTGGGCATTTTGAGGCAATGTTACAACTGCCTCATGTACACAGACATCCCTCTCCTCCTACCACCAAACAGTAATACATGCGAGAGATGCAATTATACAGCCAAACTGGAGGCTAAGCTCTCTCAACCCAAGACTGGATCAGACAGTCAATAGGAGATGGGAAATACTGGCATCACACCACCAGTCTCACATAGACCCATTAATCCAGCATTGGCAAAAAACACACGTAAATACACGAAAACATACTCAAAGGCTCTAAATAAAAATCTGCAAAAGCAACAGAGCCCTCCAAAGCAGACATCCAAGAAACCTCCACCCCCCCAAACACAAACCATAAAACACATAATTCACAAAATAAGTGAGACATGCAATCACAGCCCTCAAAGCAAAATAACATACCCAACATACTAGTAATAGGTGACTCTATAGTCAGGCACACTGACATCCCACTCACTAGGCTGAATAAGGAGAAGGTTACTGTTAGCTGCCTGTCAGATGCCAGGATCCGCCACATAACACAAGAACTCAGATCAGTCCAGAACAAGTACAAATATGACTCTGTCATTGCCCATGTTGGTGTGAATGACCTGAGCCGTACCTCCCTGGACTACATGAAAAGAGACATTTAAGAGCTCTCTGATCACGAAGCTCAGGCCGGTATGACCCTGACCCTGAGTAGCATACTGTCCTCACCAAGAATGATACCACAGTATAAAGAAAAAATTATCAATTTCAACAATTGGCTAAGTTTCTGGTGTCATTCAAAGGGGATCCAGTGTCTGTCTGCCTGGTATGGCATGCTCAACAAGCCATGCTTCTTTGCTAGAGACGGCTTGCACCTGTCACCCTTAGGCTTTTGAATACTGGCCAAAGCTCTTGCCACCCCCATAGTGCCTTTTTTAGGCAAGGCTCAAAAGACAAACCCACCGCTGTAAATGGCACAAGTAACAAAAATCTGAGGGTAATACTACTCAGTGCCAGAAGTCTAAACCTCAAAATGCATGCACTCGAAGCACTCCTCAGTATGGAGAAAATCGATATATGTGCAGTAACAGAAACCTGGTTTAAGGCTCCAGAGAGCACCCCAGCACTACCAGGCTACAACTCATACCATACTTTTTGGCCACAGAATCCAGACCAAAATACAAAAGGCGGGGGAGTATCCATATTCATCAAGGATACCCACATCTCCAAGTTAGTGGCACAGCACAATGCTTCAGAGATTATCCACGTGCAACTAACAATGGGCAAAACTGCAATTCAAATTGTAGCATGCTACAGATCACCCACCATGTCCCAGGGCCCCCATTCCGCATTTCTGGAAACACTGGGTAACATAAATGTCCTACAAAAACACCCTAGTATTGGGTGATTTCAACTACCCAAACATTAACTGGGAGAACTACTCAAGTACTAACTTCCTTGCCCAACATTTCCTAGAATTTATAAACTCAAATGCCCTGGAACAACTGGTCAACACTCCCACCTGAGGTGACAACATATTGGACCTGGTCATCGCCAACATGGGCGACCGGTGTTCCACAACGGAGGTCAACCCCTCACTTGTTAGATCTGACCAAAAACAAACCACTTTGGATATCCACATTCTGCCCCCACCCCTGGACAAGGAAACCACCATGAAAAACTTTTCAAAAGCAAACTTCATGTTACTTAAGACAGAGGTGGAAAGTTTCAAAGCCCCCATGCTAAATGATAACACTGTCCAAGCTGCAAAATCCTTTACTAATGCATTCTACAGGCACTGCAAGAATGCATGGATCATGCTATCTCATGCAAAACCAAGACTCACTCCTCCAAGAAAAGGAAACCAGTCTGGTGGATCCCTGCCATAAACAAGCTATACAATAGAAGGAGGAAACTAGTACAGAAAAGAGTAAAATCCCAAGAAGGGAAGACATCCCTGATCAGTATCAGCAAGAAACTACGATCCCTCATAAAATCGTCCAAGGCGAGCTTTGAAAGAAAACTTGCCAGGGACTCCAAAGATAACCACAAGGCATTCTGTAGCTATGTAAAGAATCTAAGTGGCAATGCTCAGATCTACTTGGAGTTAGTGCAGAATGGCACAAAATACAGCAAACCAACCGATATTGCCAACATCCTGGCAGACAGGTTCAGTGCAAACTTCACCTCCCTCTCACCTCCAAAAGGGCCCATAACCATACCAGAAGAATGTAGAGCCCCTGAAATCACAGACACTCAGGTTAAAATAGCCCTCTCCAAAGGTAAAAACACAGCATCAATGGGACCGGATGGTGTCCCAGGCTGCATCCTATATGAGCTCATAGATGAACTAATCCCTCACCTAAACACACTGTTCAAACTCAGCTTCTCCACAGGCTGCATACCCATAGAGTGGTGCACAGCAACAGTTATTCCGCTCCACAAAGGTGGAGCCACAACAGACCCTGGGAACTGTCACCCTATAAGCCTGACTAGCTTGGTCTGCAAGGCTATGGAGCGCATCATCATGGAACTCATTAACAGAGACATTGGGAACCTCCAAACACTGGACCCTACCCAGTTTGGCTTTGTTAAGTGCAGATCATTCCTCCTAAACCTGGTGGACTTCTTTGAGACAGTTACCAAAGCTATAGATGAGGGGAAGGTGGTACACACAGCCTACCTAGACTTTGCAAAGGCCTTCAACACCATTCCCCATTCTGGTATTATAGAAAAACTCACCAGCCTGAACATAAACCCCTATGTCACAAGATGGGTTTCCAATTGGCTCATAGACAGAACCCACATGGTGAGGGTTGTGGGAGCTAGGTCTGACTCTAAACCGGTTACAAGTGGCGTTCCCCAGGGCTCAGTCCTAGGATCCCTCCTCTTTGGCATATACTTCTCAGAGGTACAGACAAGCACAGGAGGACTATGGCTGACCAAGTTTGCAGATGACTGCAAACTAGGGGCTATAATTAACTCACCAGCTGACACAGACATCCTCCAAAAGGGTCTCACTGAGATGGATATCTGGCATCAAAAATCA
Source organism: Protopterus annectens (assembly GCF_019279795.1). Taxonomy (NCBI): domain Eukaryota; kingdom Metazoa; phylum Chordata; order Ceratodontiformes; family Protopteridae; genus Protopterus; species Protopterus annectens. The sequence continues at coordinate 1,969,349,084 of NC_056725.1, read as the reverse complement.
TGGCCTCAAGCTAAATGCCAGAAAGTGCTAGTTATTTCCTTTGGAAATAACAAAGTACCTACAAACTACCACATAGGTGGTAGTCCCCTAAATATAGAAAATGTAATAAGGGATCTGGGGAGCCAAGCAGATAGTAATCTCTCCTTTGATAATCACTTTGCCAAAGTGGTTAGAACACCCTTCTATGTGGCCCACCTAATCACAAAAGGGTTTGCATCCAGATCAAAAGAGGTCATTGTGCTCCTCTACTTATTACTCAGCAGACCCATCATTAGAGTACAGCTCCTCTACTTATTACTCAGCAGACCCATCATTAGAGTACAGTGTCCCATTTGGGATGTAACTTACAAGACACCTGCAATGGCTGGAAAGACCACAGAAGTACCTCACCAAGAGGATCACTGGCTTCAAGCAGATGCCCTATGCAGCTCGACTGAAGATACTCCAGCTGTACTCAGTTGCATACCGACTGCTCATAGATGATCTCTGCCTGACATACAAGGCCATGCCCAACCCAAATTGATGGACATGCTCCACCTAAAGAAAACCTTATCCCCTCAAGCCACATGCTCTAGGGATCTAAACCTCACCACAACAATAAATGGGACGTGCTGGAGGGATAGACTCCTGTCCCAGAGACTTCCCATGCTTTGGAACAAGATTCCAATCTACATTACGCAGTGCTCCTCACTAGCACTCTTCAAGAGAAACCTTGATGAGTGGATGGAAAAGAGAAAGTTAATCCCGGGGATCACTTCATTGGCTCTGTTGGTCAGAGGCACAGGGAACTAATCTAAGGGGGCGGCGAAAGCCAACACATTCTGGCTAGGCTCATAAATGCCTTCGGGCAGATAGCCTAGTACCTACCTATGAACCTATATGCTTGGATCTGTGCACAGTAACAGAGATGTAGTAACTGATGATCAGCCTGATAAAGGAAGAGTGCGGTGAGACTTGATGAAAACTCTTTGCAAATTAACTGCACCACATAGAAGGATTTCCTGACTTTGGCAATGTAATGACTGAATGAAGAGGAGTTGTCACAAAATTATGCATGTTTATTTTGACTATGCTGTCTGAGAAAAATACCATTTATACTGCATGATGTGGGGGAAGATTTTGTCAAATGTTACAACATGGCACTTGGAATTTAGCTTGAGACCGTTTTTGGTACACCAGGTATGTGCATAGGTTCATAGGTTCATAGGTTCATACTAGGCTATCTGCCCGAGGGCATTTATAAGCCTAGCCCATAGTTTTGTGGCTTACGCCACCCCTTTAGTTTGGAGAAACTATGCCCATTATTTTGCTGTGCCTCTGTCGAGCAGTGACACTGAGGTAACCCCTGGGGTGTATCTGCGATCTCCCATCCATTGGTCAAGATTCCTCTTGAACAAGGCCAGCGAGGTGCTCTGCCTCACATAAACCGGGATTTTGTTCCACAGCATAGGGAGTCTTTGGGTGATGAATCTATCCCTCCAGCACGTCCTATTAATAACCGTGTCGAGGTTTAAGTCTCCCCTTGTGGCTCTGAGGGATCTAGATTTTTTGAGATGAAGCATGTTCATCAAATCTGGGTTTGACATGGCCTTGTATGTCAGGCATAGGTCACCTCTGAGCAAGCGGTAAGCAACTGAATATAACTGGAGTTCTTTCAGTCGGGCAGCATAAGACAGATTTTTGAGACCCTTTATCCTTTTGGTGAGGAACTTTTGTGGCCTCTCCAGCTGCTGCAAGTGTCGGGTCAGATACATTCCGAATGGGGCATTGTACTCGATCATTGGTCTGATGAGTGATGAGTATAGGGAGACTATGACTTCCCTTGATCTAGATGTGAATCCCTTCATTATAAGGTGGCCAATGTAGAAGGTCTTCCTAACTACTTTAGCAATATGAGTGTCGAATGAAAGGCTACTGTCAACCTGGGTTCCCAGGTCCCTAATAACTTCTTCTGTGTTCAGGGGATTGCCACCTATATGGTAGCTAGGGGTAACCTTATTTTTCCCGAAGGGTATGACTATGCATTTCTTGGCATTTAACTTTAGGCCATGGCTCTGGCACCAGTTATCCATTTCTGTGAGACCCTTCTGAAGGATATCTGTGTCGGATGTGTTTTCAACTACGGCGCCCAGTTTGCAGTCATCTGCAAACTTTGTCAGCCATAACCCTCCTGTGTTTGCTTGTACTTCAGAAAAGTAGATGCCAAACAAGAGTGGGCCCAGGACTGAGCCCTGTGGGACACCACTTGTGACAGGCTTTGAGTCTGACATGGCGCCAGCAACTCTGACCCTGTGGGTTCTGTCACTCAGCCAGTTTGCAACCCATCTTGTAATGTATGGGTTTACATTTAAGTTGATGAGTTTTCAATGATACCCGAGTGAGGTATTGTATCAAAAGCCTTTGCCAGGTCTAGGTAGGCTGTATGGACTGCCTTTCCCTCGTCAATGGCCTTGGTGACTGTTTTGAAAAAGTCAACCAAGTTTAGAAGGCATGATCTGCCTTTGACAAAGCCAAACTGGGTTGGATCCAAAGTCTGCAAGTTCCCTATGTCTTTATTTATGAGATCCATTATGATCCTCTCCATGGCTTTGCAGATAAGGCTTGTCAAGCTAATGGGATGGTAATTTCCAGGGTCGGTGGAGGCACCGCCTTTGTGGAGTGGGACCACAGTCGCTGCGCCACTCCCTGGAGTGATCCGGAGGTGAGACTAAGATTAAACAGCTGTCCTAACTGTGGGTTTAATTCCTCGTTGAGTTCATGGAGCACACAGCCGGGACACCATCAGATCCCATGGATGCTGTGTTCTTTGCCTTGGAGAGCAGTTCTCACCTGGGCGTTAGAGATGTTTGGGGGCTACAATCATTTGGTATAGATATCTCTCCTTTAGGGGAGGGGAGAAGTTTGCACTGAACCTGTCAGCCAGTATGTTGGCAATGTCTGTAGGATCAGTAATCTTCACATCATTTTGAACTAATTCTGAGCATATCTGGGAGCTTCCTCCTAGGTTTCTGACATAGCTAAAGAATGCCTTATGGTTATCTTTAGAGTCCTTAGCTATTTTTTTCTCAAAATTAGCTTTGGATGATTTTATGAGAGCTCTTAGCTTTTTACTTATAGTGATCAGCGGTGTCTTACCTTTTAAGGATTTAGCTCTATCTTGTAGTAGCTTTCTCCTTTTGTTGTAGAGTTTGTTTATGGCTGGGGTCCACCAGACTGGACGCTTGCCTTTGGTACAAAGAGTCTTTGTTTTGCTTGGGATTGCCTGATCCATGCAGCCTGCAGGTGCTGGTAGAAGGCATTTGTAAGTGATTCAGCGGTTTGAGTAATGTTAACTGCCGGCTCAGGGGCCTTAAAGGAGACCACACTAGTCTTTAGAAGTGTGAAGTCGGCTTTTGAGAAGTTCTTTACTGTGGTCTTTTCATTTCGGTGGGGGCGGGATGAGGACCTCCAGCGAGATTAGTTTGTGATCAGATCTCACCAGTGAGGGGTATACTTCCGCGTTGAACATTGTGCTCCCATGTTCATGATGATGAGATCAAGTATGTTTTCTCCTCTTGTGGGGATGGTGACTAGTTGTTCCATGGCATTTGAGTTTATGAATTCCAGGAACTTTTGGGCTAGAGTGTTTGGGCTTGAGTAGTGTTCCCAGTCTATATTAGGGTAGTTGAAGTCACCTAGTATGATGGTGTTCGGAGATACATTTATCCCCTCCAGTGTTTTCAGGAAGGCCATATGAGGTTCCTGAGTTTGCGAGGGTGGCCTGTAACATGCTACAAATTGCAGAGCAGTCTTGCCTATGGTTAATTGCACCTGGATGGTTTCCGATGCATCGTGCGATGCCACCAATCTTGAGGTGTGAGTGTCCTTGATGAATATGGATACCCCTCCTCCTTTCTTGGTATTGTCCGGGTTTTGGGGCCGGAACGCATGATATGAGGTAAAACCTGATAGTGCTGGGGTGCTCTCAGGAGCCTTGAACCAGGTTTCTGTCACAGCACAGACATCGATGTTCATATTCCAGTCTTTGATGTAGCTGTTTAGTACTGGAAAAGAAGTTGTATGGGTCCCCAGCTTCTTGCAGTCATTAGCAAATCTGGTCAACCACACCTGTGGGGTAATAGCTTGGATGTCTAAAAAATAAATGCCAAAGAGGAGTGTGAAGAAAGCAAAAAGTCTTCTGAAACAAACCAAAAAAAAAAAAAAAAAACTCAAAATGTTTGACCTTGGATGTTGTTCAAATATGTAGAAAACCTAAAACCAGTGGGGAGACACGCACACACACATACAGACACACACACACACACACACACACACACATATATATATATATATATATATATATATATATATATATATATATATATATATATATATACATACACACACACACACACACACACACACACACACACACACACATACACACGTCAATGTATCAAAGTGTCAAACTTAAATCATCAATCACAAATGATTGAAAGTCAAAATACTGAAACACACACACACACACACACACACACACACATACACAAATCACATTTTTCCGGCAGGAGAACTACTGCTATGTTTATAGTTTATATTTATGTAAAGATTTACTTGATATGAGTTTTTATTTTGTGGTTTTAATTATTGTCAGTACATTGTCTGACAGTATCTATGCAATATTGAAATTGTTTTGAGAGATTTCTCCCTTCCTGAGTTGGTGTGACCTCCGAGTTGACATTTAAAACTTTGAGGGGTGTGGGGATCTTTTTCCCCAGATGGGAATGCTGGTTGATTTTCCTTCCTGCAAAAAGTGTAAGAATTTATGTGCACTGGAATGTGTGAGTGTGTGTGTGTGTGTGTGTGTGTGTGTGTGTGTGTGTGTGTGTGTGTGTGTGTGTGTGTGTGTGTGTGTGTGTGTGTGTGTGTGTGTGTGTGTGTGTATCTGTCTGGTTACATGGTTATCGATTGTCTAGTTTGGTGTGTGAGAATGCATGTAATATACTTGGTTGGTGATATTTTATTGACGATGATTTGACATTCTATAATGTACATTCTGGCTGAAGGCCATTTGTGATGGGATGCAGATATATATATCCCCCCTCTCACCCCCTAAATGGCCCATCTCAATACCGGAAGATTGTGAAATTCTGGTAATAATGGCCACACAGGTAAAAAACGCACTCTCCAAAGCTAAGAATACAGCATCCATGGGACCAGATGACATCCCGGGCT